>NW_020955649.1:313634-335143 GCF_003031625.1 Empidonax traillii
TACTCCGGGAGAAATCCAGTCCGGGTTTTCCCCCATTCCGTACTCCGGGAGAAATCCAGTCCGGGTTTTCCCCCATTCCGTACTCCGGGAGAAATCCAGTCCGGGTTTTCCCCCATTCCGTACTCCGGGAGAAATCCAGTCCGGGTTTTCCCCCATTCCGTACTCCGGGAGAAATCCAGTCCGGGTTTTCCCCCATTCCGTACTCCGGGAGAAATCCAGTCCGGGTTTTCCCCCATTCCGTACTCCGGGAAAAATCCAGTCCGGGTTTTCCCCCATTCCGTACTCCGGGAAAAATCCAGTCCGGGTTTTCCCCCATTCTGTACTCCGGGAGAAATCGAGTCCGGTTCTTTCCCCCCGGTCGCTCCCGGTGTTCTCGGAGGACGCCGGGGGACCGGCAATCCCCGCAGCTGTTCGGGGTCCGGCGGGAGGGGCTGGGGGTCTGCCATGGCGGGTCGGGGCTCGGCTCGGCTCCCGAGGCTGGCGGGGCTCGCTGTGGAGCGCTCGGTGCCCGTTCCGTGCGGGGGCTCGTGGGGAACTCCCGCGGGAATGACCCGTCCTGCGGCTTCTGGGTTGTATAATGTTTGTGTTGATTTTTAATAAGTATTTATTTATTTGTTTGCTTATTTGTTTGTTTTTAGCTTGATTGTTGCCTTTTTGTCTCCAGGGCACTGAACGGCCACCAGTTTTTATTCCTATCATCCTGTCCTGTATTGTCACCTTCTTGGTGTGCACTGGAGGAACGTGGCTCGGACACAAACCCAGAAGTAATGTGATGTCACGCCTGACACGATGGCGGGGACTAGTTTTGTTGGTCTGTTGATTTCAGATCTGCCTGTCAAACAGGTCCTACACACTGAGGTGACATGCTGAGGGCAGGAAAAAGGAATCAAGCTTGGTTCTGTATCACATGTAACCTCTATCTGTCCTTGGTTGCTTCATGCCTCTGAGGAGCACTCTCCCAGGTCTTACACTGAGATTTTTTAAGTCTTCTGGGTAAAACATGGGTTATCCAATAGAAAAGTAACATATTGAACAAGCACTGTAAAATAATTTTCAGAATGCTTTTGAAACAAATATAAGAGATAAATAGGATAACTCCACGTTCAAAGGATTGAGGCTCAGTTATGTCCTGAATTTTATCAGAAAACAAATGAAGGCATCTGTTTTCTCTTTGGGGACTTCGCTCCATATTTTCCTTAAATTTTAAACTGTTAGCAACTGGAATGCCTGAAATCTCCTTTCTGTTTCTACCTTTGCTCTAATAACCGCCCAAAACTTGACTGGAGAAGTGGAAATGATCTCTTTGCCCAAGCTTGTGCCCACCCTAAAGACAGAAAGAGGCACAGCAGGTGGTATGAGAAAGGAAGCTCACTATGCTAATTTTTTTTCCTGACAAAAAAAATAGCGGAAGGATTTTATGGAAGTGGAATGTATTAGAGCTTTCTCTATGACTTCTAATTTTTGCAGGAATGGAGCAGGAGAGGATCAGTTGGCCAAAATTTGATTTCTGCTCTGTCTAATCGGAATTTGGATGCAAATAATAAAGAAGCTCCAGGCTTGATTCTCGCAAACTTCAACAACCCACATAGGCCTGTTCTGGAAGAAATTTGGTTCTTGTTTTTTTTTTTTTTTTTTCTTTTTTTGCCTGTTTTCAACATTTCAGCTCCTTCAAAATTCAGAGTTATGATACTATGATAGTTCATGTTTTTTTAATCTTCTTGTCATTTAGTTTAAAAACTAAGCTTCCTCTTGGAATGTGTGTTAATACACTGGGTTGGAAAATCTTTTCTTATAAAACCCTGGTGAAACAAAGTTTCTCGCTTCTTAAACTTTCTGAAGAGCTATTTATTTAAACCAAAACCTGATGTAGAACCCAGTGAGCTGGTGCTAAAGGAACAAAAAGAACAAATATAGGCTTTGATTTTCCATTTTTAGGTTTGTAGACTATGCTGCTACTGAAAATTATAGGAAACCATATGAAAACACTAAAACTTTAAAATTTATTATACTGACAAATAGGGATTGTAATCTTGTATCTTAAGACATATCAATAAAGTAATTAAGGTACTAATCTTAATATCTATAAACTGGATTGGTTAAAGAGTTGTTGCATAAGGATAATTTTCAGAAAATCTTTTAAAAATCCCAAATTAACTAGGCAGCGTATAATTTTGAGAAGCCTTATGTTTTATTGCTAAAATGTCAGTTATTAAGAAAAATGGTTTTCTTGCAGACAGCTACAATGCTTTATTATGATCAGATTTGTTTCTTCTGAGATGATGCTTTCCAAGCATTCTCTTCTTTAATTTATTCTAGTACAACTGAAGCCAAATTTATCTGGTTAGATGCATTGTTGGAACTAAGCACACACTCTGCAGTTATATCTTTAAGTTTTACCATTGTGAAACAAAACCCACCTGTGCAGAGCATGGTCACCATTTTTACTTTCTTCTGCTATGACCAAACCAATGCTAAGAAGTTTTCCCTTCTCTGCTGTTTCTTGATGAAGAACAAGATATAATTTGTTTCTTATAGGGCTTGTAGTGAGCTAAATAGTGTCACACAAAGTACAAATTTATACTGGGAAACAGATCTTTTTTTTTTGTCCTCTATTTCATGTTTTGATCTCTTTGCCAGTATTCTCCATCCTTTCTCTCTTTGTCTATGCTAGGTAGTAAGAGGTTTGTTGACTGTTGTATAAACCCAAAATTACTGATTGAAGAGCAATCGTCAGTGACATCTACATCTACATGACACATTTAAAAAGATTTAAACACTATGTTATGTATTTTTTTTCATGAAAACTTATTGTTAAGTACAATACTAGGAAAATGTATTGTCTATTCCTAGGAAACTAGAATTGTCTTTGAGAAGGTGGCAGGGGAATAGGATGCTAGAATTGGAAGATTTCTCAGTGTCTTGTGGAAAAATTGCACCTAACACTATTTTTGTGAAGTTCTTCCATAATTAACTCTGTCCATCTGCTCCTTTTATTGCACTGCAGCAGAAATTACTGAATTCAAATATAGCAAAACCACTAACTCCCTGTATTTTGTTGAACGTCCCATTTCCCTTTCCTGTAAACCATTCTGTCCAACTGGTGCAGTGTCATATTTTGGAACAAAGAGGACAAATTCCTGGATGGACCTGTCTCTCTGCAGCAGACCACATTTAGTCTCTTAAGCTGAAGAGGACCCTCTAGTCCTTTTGTGGAGGGGAGTTAACGTCATGTGTGTGCAGGCTCAGATTTTAGTGTTCCCTTCAAAGAATGCTTCTTGACTGGAAGTGCTGGCAAACACAGGCTCTTCAGCAGCCACCTAAAGGCAAAAGGGGCTCTAAAGCTGACACAGTGTAGCCTGTCTCTTTCCAATTCTTCCTCATTTACGCTTGACAGGAGTGAGTCTCACACGGCCTAACTGGATAGTCGCTATGTCAGACAGCAGGAGTTAGAGGTCACCTCTTATCATTCTTGGCCATCAGCTGAAGTCTCACAAAGGGCTGCTGGCAGCATCTTTTTCTTTCTTCTTTATTGCTGAAAGTGTCAGAAATGGATCACCACAAAGCTGCCCAGTCTATTAAGGGAGGAATGGTTGCAAACAGTGTCACCAAGTGCTGATTGTGAAGTTCCAGAGGTTTACTTCTGGTATGCTTTTCATCCCCGTTCAAACTTTATTGCTGAAAGAAGGTTGGGGGATAAGTTGCTGTAAATATCTGTAATTTACTACTGTAATTTTAAAAATTACTTATTTTAGAGGGTTTTTAGCAGAGTACCGCTTCCTTAACACGTCAGATATCTGCAAGCCCTAGTACCAAGCGGATGCTTAGTTCTAGGATGTATGTTCAAAATGTTGAATAAAACAACTTTATTCAGACACTTCTGTTTGAAATATGCTCTTCTCACACCTCAGTTTACAACAGCCATGCCTTCCTTAGTCCACAGGTACATTTCTTCCATCAGGATGTGAGGTGAGCAGTAGTTTCTCTGTCAGGAGCTGTAATTCAGAGGCAGAGTGCTTGGGTTCTTTTGAGCACTGACAAAAGCGGACTGTTATCCTGGTAAAGTTATGGCTTCCTCGAGATTTACGCATAATTCGAGACTACCCTTGTCAGGCATTTATGTTGTGTCACCAGAGTCCTGAGAACCTTCAAACAAGTCTGAAGGACTTATCCTATGGCTGGTCTTGGATATGTTAGCCCAGGAAATCCTGAGCAGAAGCCAGGGGGACATAAGGGTTGTTTTGGTTTGTGGACAAGCCAGGAGCAGTGCTGTACTGGTTCTTCATCTGCTTTTTCTGTGGGAGGCATTTGTTAGAGCCAAATGCTACTTGAAAGCTCAATTGCTTTGGCTAAAGTTAACTTTCACAACTTTGTGCGAAACAACCTGTTGAGAAAGAGCATCTCCCTGCTTCTCTTTTAATGGTAAGCACCCAAGACCCACAGCTGCTTTTAGGAAAATTGGTGAGTTTAATGTTGCAGCCTTCATAAACAAGTATTTGTCTTGGAAGTTTTTCCTTTGTGTTCAAGGGGAAAAGAAACTAGTGGTGTGTACAGAGAGTGGAGCTCTCGTTTGGAAAGGATCCAAAGCACTGTGCCTCTCATACTTCAGTTCAGAAAAGTTCAATTCAGTGTTTCCATGGATGTGATAGTGTTCATCTAAGGCTTTCACACAAACAGTATCAGTCTAACTGAAACTGTGGATGGTGATGCTGAATGGAATGCCGAAATGATTATTCGAGCATTATTCGGATGAAGAGCTGCTGTAAGACCCATCTCAGTTTTACCTCTGTTTTGCTAAACTATATATAGATTAGGCACAGTCATGTCCATTAGTAATTTCTGTCTTCCTCTCATGTAAGAATAAAACTAGTTTAACAGAGTTTCCTGGGAAGAGCTTGATGCATCCAAAACACACAAGACCTCATCCAGCTTCCTGTCTATAGGTAATGCTGCAGTCATTTTGGATTAGCGATAAACGGTCATGAAATTGGAAACAGGTTCTCCCAGCTTTACACAAGAATCTGCAAAAACATGAATACTTGTACCCAGAAAGTATGATTCCAATTCAAACATCATAAAATAATATACAGTGCATGCTTAACTGCATGCAGGGCCATAAGAACGTATTAAATGACATTGCCAGATGCCAAAGACAAATACGGTTTCAGCATTCAAATGTATTGGAACCTGAAGGAGACGATGGTTTTGCTTGCACTACTGTCAGGGCTGTGTTTCTGTAAAATTATTTTCTTTCTATCACTTTTTGCCCTCAGTTTCTGTTATCATTCCACTTGTTCCTGGCACCTATGAGGCAGAGTCTGAGAATGCTCTGGTACAGCCTGAGCACTGTTTAGCTGCGCTGGCTGGGTGACCTCTTCTCACCATTCCTTGAAGCCCTTGAGTGTGCAAGGCCCCTCCTGGAAGTGCAGAGTGATAGAGATGCTGGGGAAGTTCTCCTCAAATTTTGTGTCAAATGTATGAACACTTTCTCACAGGCTGTGTAAGTGAATTGCCACCCACAGGCTTTCAGCTGAACAGGTTTCATTTTTGCAGTCAGGTTGAAGATCTGAGAGAGGAGAAGGTGGATACAGCCATCTTCAGTCCTTCATACAGCTACTTTAGTTTCTTCAGAGTACTACTGGGATCACAAAAACTGTGATTAGAAATGTTGATTTGAACACCAGCCCCGTGCAATTTGAGAGAAAAATACAGGTACAGTGAATAGTTCGTACTATTTATTATTCTAAGGACTTGGAGGATGAAACAGTATTCAAATTTAGAATCCAAACTAAAGACATATGTCATGATTAAATGATGCAAGTTGGGAGGGAATAATCTGAGAAAGCACTTACTCTGGGTATCTGATAAAAAAAATTTGAACGGGGTGGGGCATTTGCCAGCACATAATTCTAAATCTGAAGCTCTTCCGAAGCTGTCCAGTGTGAAAAATTAATGTCTTCTTGCTCATACGTCCTAAAATGTTAAGGCTGCAAAAGCTGAAAAGCAAACTAAGCTTTTTTAACTATAAGATAAAATAATAATAGAAGAAGACCACGAAGAAGACCTGTAAAAATGACAGAACTAGCCAGCCTGCCACATTCCCAAATACTTTCTCATATGTTTGAAATGAACTAGGGATTTCCCTAGGCTTTCAAAGGGGCCATGGCATTACAGTGTTGGTGCCAGATGGTAACACCTGTCCAGTAGGAACCGAATCAGAACAATGCGAGCCAATGATATTCAGTGACAACAGGAGATCCCCATACTTACCATTACAAATGCAGGTTAAAATCATATGACTTTGAAACACTTTTTTAATCACTATCAGTGATGTTGTTGCCTCTGTATGAGAATTGCAGACTTGCAATCACAATTGCTCCATATCCTGTGCTTTGTCACACCAATGGAGTTTTTCACATTTAATGACAGTTCTGTGATAGTAGGGTGATCACCAGTTTGAATCTGTCCACTTCAAGTGTCTTGCTCTCTTAAATGATCCACAGTGGCCCTTCATCATATTTCTGAGTTCTTGCCGGTGGTCTGCGACTCTGAGGTGCATGAGGCTTGAGGAGGGGTCCAAGTGCTGGTTATTCACGTCCTCAGCAAGCGCTCCTGCCAGCTGCTAAGTCATCAGCCATTTTCTTTTCCTTCATAATCTGGAGTAAGAGCTCTTTTACTTTGCAGCAAAATGTTGACATTTCTTGCTAAAAGCTTTCAATAGGAAGGGAAACTTCAGTTGCCTGGGAATAGACTCATATTTTGTCTTGGATCCTCCTGCTTTACAGATGCAATTTGTCTTCAGAACTTAGTTACCACAAAAAAAACCCCAAAAGTTTACATTGCAAAACATGCCCCTAGTGGTTTTCTTACAAAGCATGAGAAAAGAAATCATAACAAACCAAACCTGTTCCACCACACACTCGAACACTGTGAGGTGGATTTGATATAATGTTTCAATAATCCGTTTTCTTGTACAATATCTATTTTCACAGATACAGATGATATGGGAGGAATACGGAAGACTTATGGATTTACTGGTAAAAGTCTATCTTTCAAATATACCTGTAATGATACTTGGGAGAATCATTCTACCATTGTTATGTTTCTTTTTTTTTTTTTTTTTCACTTGCAACAGCAGTGGCAGAAGTGCATAATGTTATTTCACAGTTACATTTCAGGTTTACTTTAATAATCTCAAAATACATGTGACCTGCTGGACAATTTCCCCCCAGATAATGCCTTCAGTTGTCTGCCTGATCTCAGATATTTATCTTTAAAATGTTTTTTCTTCGACAGGCATGCTAAAGCTTTGTGAAGTTAATAAAAAAAGTAATTCTAGTAATTTTATCCCATGTTTCTGTTTTAGGTATCTTTGTGTTTCTACCTTGTCCCTTATCTACAAGCAGAGCAGTTCAGTTTTGCAAGAATTTCAGAGACCTTTCTCTAGGATTTCGTTACTCAGATTTTCAGATTCTACTCTCAGAGAAATTAGTTTGAATGAATTAACTGTTACGATAGTTACCATATAATCACCATTTTTGGTTACAATGACATCTGAATATCAACTGTACACTGAATTGCAGCGCTATTACTTGAGGGATTAATTTTACCTGAGGTGGTTTTTTTGTTTTGTTTTTTTGTTATTGTTTTATTTTTTTTTTAACCTAGAAAAGAAAAATATAAGTCCAACCCAACCAGTAACAACAAAAATCCCAGTCTCCATTTGCAGGTAAGCTCTGAGGGGGCTAGTTTGCATTAGCAAAGTTAAATAAATAAACAGAGGAACTGCTGGCTCGATTCAATGAGCCACACTTAGACTTGCACAAAACCACTGTTGAAGGGCTGTTTTTGCAGAACTGCCACACTCTGCAGGTCAGAAGGACAAACCAGGTCCATAAGGGAAAGCATTTTAGGTTTAAAAAAAAAAAAAAATTGTGCTGATTTGGGCATGTGCAATCTCAATGGCACCACAAACACAAAATGTAGTAGTTCAGGCAGCATGTTTTTTGTCAAAATGCCGGCTGCTTTTCTTTAGGGGATCTGGAGGCATAAGGAGCTGTGTAAAAGGAATTCCTCCTATCTAAAGCTTTCCATTCTTTCTTGCAGCTCTGCTGCTGATGTGGTTTATACTGCACTGGTGTCATGTGGAGTGTAAATGGATGGTCACACTGGATGGACTGGGAGTTGCCCTGCAGTACCAGGTACTGTCTCTCAGTAGAAATTGCCCAAGTTTCTTATCCACTGTGAATTCCAAATCCTTAATTTAGTGACACCCAAATCAGCAAGAAATGGGCTCAGCCTGGGTGTTGGTCACAGCCCTAACAGTGATTAGTGAGAGATCAAGAGAGCAAGGTCACTGAACCTCCAGTGAGACTTTTGTGAACTTCTCTCATTATTTCTATGTATTCAGCCATAGTAGCATTTTTCTGGAAGATCAGAGACGTGGCAAGAAGTAAGGATGACCAAAACTGAGGGTTACCCATAATAGATGTTCTGGTTTTGATGTCTCTACAGTATTCCTTCCTCAAAGGAGCTGTGAATAAAAGAAGGTAACAAAGTACTTCTGTCTGCCAGTTTAAAAAGGAGAGAGAAAGATATTTCTTCATTATGCATTTTTTTTTCCTCTTTCCTGAGGGACTGGTATAATTAACACTGATTTCTTTTGCTTTCCATTTATAATTGCTGGAGAAGCTCTTGGGGTGGAATTTTAACTCTTCCATTTCTCAACAGCCTTTACACTGACCTTAACGTTTCCCATGAGAAAAAAGGGAATTTGCTTAATCTCTTTGTATGGGGCTGTCCATGGCTTATTGAAAATGACCTGCAGTTTTTGTGCCAGTGAATAAAATGTCACAAGTAATTTTGGCAGAACTAAAAAGCAAACTAATTGAAGGACTTGTCAGTGAAAACCAGAAAAATTTCATCTGTTTTTAATATCTACCAGGGTTCAAATTCAGCTTTTATTTCACATATAAAGATGTTAACTCGAAGTATAGACACCTCTTTCTAGAACTACTTACGGCACAACTTTTTTAGAAAATTGCATTAAACAATCTGATCAGTACTCAAAGTGATGAAGAATAAAATTTAAAGACAAATTTTCTAGCTAGGTACTGCTTTGAAAGGAATGTTAGGCTTTTGAAAGGAACTGGCTTTTCTTAAAAGAGTTCGTTTTTATTAGAGGATATCTAGGAAAAAAAATGATTAGCAAAACGATTGTGCAACTGGTGATGATTGATTATGGATTTATGAATCCCCAGGCCACATGTGCCATGGAGTTGCAGCAGTTCCTTATCCTGAAAGATGGCTGCTCATAACTTAAGAATGTGCAAATACAGAACACTCCACGACTAAATACTCTTGGTAGGAGCCAAGGGCTCTGCACATTAACAATGAGTTATTGTTGCTGGTTTTGTTTATGGATAATGCTCTCAAAGAACCAAGACACAGCAGCTCTACAAAGGAATGAGCTTTTTGCAATGAGAAAAATTCGCACAGAGGCTGCATCTGTTTACCGGTAAATGACATCATTCTGGTATCTACACACTCCCCAGCACCTTTTGCTTTATAAAATCCCAATGGACTGTGACCCTTTATTTCTCTTGCAACTTTCAAAAAGGGCCTGGTTAACGTAGAATTGCAGATTTTTCATTTGACATGAGGTCCCTGACGGTTTATACCCTTTACTCTTTTTTATGTGTGAAAAAGAAATAAATAAAGCTGCTACCTCCATCAAGATTTTCTGAAGAACAAAATGGGAGGACAATTTTTTTTTTAACGTTAGGCCAAGGCAGTATGACTAACTTTTCAAGGACTGTATGATGTAAGTGGGAGCAGTTTGGCTTTTGCTGTTTAGTGTATATATACATATAATAGAGATGAATAGAAAAGTCAGCAAGGGAATATTTTAGGCTGAGCGTCAGGAATTGTTTCTGTACAGTGAAATCTTTCATGGTAGAGAGTAGTCTCTGGAGGAAAATGGTGGGAGCTCCTTTACTCGAGCCATTAAAAACTGGACAAACCCCTCGGAACACAGCA
The DNA here is from genome assembly GCF_003031625.1 of Empidonax traillii. Lineage (NCBI taxonomy): Eukaryota > Metazoa > Chordata > Aves > Passeriformes > Tyrannidae > Empidonax > Empidonax traillii. The sequence goes on from NW_020955649.1 coordinate 323,670, forward strand.
TGGAGCAGTCTTGTGTTGGCAGAGATATGAGTTAAGTACCTCCGAGCTCTTTTCCACCCCCAGTTTCCATGAAAGATAGATGGATAGTTTGATAACCCTCGAGGCAGTTTTAGCAGCATACTGCTAATGTAGCTCTTATGGTTGCCAGACCAGGTTTTCAAAAGACATTTGGACAAACTGTTCCTGAGGTGGTTCATAAATTACACCACACCATGCCAGCAAAACTCTCTTTGCTTCAGGGAGGTGGCTGCAGCAGCAAGAAGTCAATATGTCCACTGCTGTCCTCACCAGGATTATTGTTTTATCTCTTGGGCAGCTAAATCCACGTGAAAGACTTTACTGTGCACTACTGGAAGAGAGTTGACCAGGTACATATTAAACATCATCCAGACTGAGTCTGCCTGTCACCTTCCCTTGCAGTTGCTCTAAAAAGTACCTGGCTCAGAGAATTCCTTCAGCAAATGTCATTGTGCACTGGCCCCACCAACATCATCTCCATAGTGGAGAGGATTTATTTGCTATGGGGGAAATGGGGAAATAGTAGAGTTAACAGAGAATGATTCAGAAATTAATTTGTACCTGACCACAGAGGTAAGGAAGCTTAGAAATTACTTAAGAGCACACAGATGGAAAAATTGCCTATTGCTGGTCTGGGCACCTTTATAGAGAATTTAGGCCATGGAATAATTGCTTTCATTTTTGGTTTGTCTTTTATAAATCCTTCAGAAGTAATTAATGAGTACTGATGAGAACCAGTGGTCTGTGTTCACAAACGGCCATGAAAGGAAATAGTTAAGGATGGACAGTTTTTCTGTGCAGTTATTTTTATTTATCAGAAGATGTCTAGGTTTTCTTTTATGTCTTCCCACTTCAGGTCGTAGAAAATGACAACTCTAAGTTATATTTAAGCAGTGAAAAAAAGAACAAAAAAATTCTGGGAAGCTGACATTTCTTTTTCAGTGTTTGCTTCTGTCAGAGACATCATCCCAGCTGAGAAGCTCCAGCAGCAGGCAAGGAGAGAAGTGTGGTGTCTGCTACCCTTCCAGTAAAGGCTCTTCATTGCTACAGGACAATAATTAGTGGTTTATGCTGTGTGATTTTGTTGTTGTTGTTCTTATTAAGCGTTTAACGAGGTCTAACTTACTTTCAAAGATTTGTATGACGCACTTGAGTTTGAAGAATCCTTTTGGAATCTCTGAGCACACCGCAGAGCTGCTGTTAAACTCTGTCCTTGTCACTAATTCTGAGTCCTGGTGCATGGATTTTTTTATGTGTGTACAGCACATGGTGATGTTATGTTTGTAAGAACAGAGGGAAAGAAAAGGCAGTCGTTCCCAGGTGTTCTGTGGAATGTCATTATTTCTAAAGTAGATCCTGAGAGGTGTGTGATACACCTGTAGAATAATTATCCATCAGAACCTAAATAGATGCTGCTTGAGCACAGGTGTTTCTCATGGTGCTATTTGCTTTATTATCTCTTTCTGGTGGAGAATCTATTTGATGGTGATGTTATTCTCTTTTGCTTTTTCCCCTGTTCCGTGGCTGATCTGCAGGTCAGGATACACACCCCTCCTAAAGGTGGCTAAAATACCAGGTAAGGACAAAATATGTTTTATTATTTAAACTATGTTTGGCATTGGCAATTGAAAAACTGTAAATTAGGTTATTTAATGAAACAGTATGCTGGGATTGTACTGGGGTGGAACTAGATATAGCCAGAAAGGCTCAGGTGAGGAGTGTGAGGTGTAGTAGAAACCAAAATATTTTCTGCAAGATTAATCTTAGAGTAAGATTTCTTAAATTTTTATTTGTTTTTAAATGAGAGATATAGCTAATGATAACTAATTTAAAATTAAATTTCAAATTAAATCAAAAGGGGGAAAAAAAAGTTGCAAGGGGCCCACCTTTATTAGAAATGTTCACAAAGCCTCTAATTAATCAGATTCAAGGGTTAGAGTCATAATTCAGTTTCAGCAGTTTCCAAGAAGACCACTGCTGCTTAGTACTATCACTCAGGTACTTTCAGAGGAGCTGAGAGACGTCTGCTCACCTTATTTCGTTTAACTTTTAGGGCTACTTTTTAGGTAAAAAGAGAAAGAAATTTGAAAGATGAAGCAAAGGTCTTAATGAATAAATATTATTACAGAAATACTCCATCGCTATCATGCATAAGATCTGACAGAACATAAATTATGCTGAAAAATCTTGTTAGGTAACCTGCCAAAACCAGAATATGTCCTAATATGTCATTTGTCTTATTGTAGTCACTTAAATCCCATGAACTAATACGGAGGGTGAGGGGGGAGAATCTTAGCTTAAACTATTTTTAGCTGCCAGTAACAAGGAGCTTTTTCCTGTGTATTGGGGTAAAGAAATGGATGAGGAGAAGGAAAACTTGGTATTATTCCAAAAATACTTTTTTTTTTTTTTGAATGGCATAAACCATGGACTGTGGAACTAGTTGGGAGCAAGAAAACCAGTTTGCCACCCTGACTATCCTGGCAATTTTGTTTTCTGGCAGAGAAGCTGAGAAAGCTTTCCAGCTAGGGAATCACAGGGGACTCACTCTGCCTGCAAACAGACCTGGAAAGGACTGGCACATGTGAGGAAGGGGGACATCCTTGGAGGGATTGGCACAGCCAAGTCCCACTGCTCTGTAAGGTTATACTGTGGGAAAGTAATAAATATACAGGTTAAAAGGAGTTCTCTTTGTAAGGACTTCTTCAAGCCTCTTCCTTGGAGGAGAAATGTGCTATATTAAAAGAATCATCTAAGGCAGCAAAATGAAGTACTTTGAGCCTGGTTTATGAGCCGTCTCTCTTTCTCTCTGGCTCCCTCTCCATACATATCTGTGTGTAACTTATTTTAAGTGCACAGTATTTGAGCTCTGACACCCTTTGCAAGTGTTACACTTGGCGTGCTAGAATTTCTAGCGTGCCAGATAAAGCCTGGGTCCTTTGGAAAGAGGAGATGTCCGTCAATCTGGTTTGAAGCAGGGGTTATGTATCAATTGTAAGCTTTTAATCATATCTCAGAGTTATGAAATAATGCCTTTGGGTGTTCAGTCTGTTGTTTTCATCATCTCACTGGCTCTGTTTGAGCGCTGGGAACCCGACAATTTGGGGCTCATTGCTCACTCCTTCGCAGAAAGTGTTGGGACTTAGGAGAATATGAACAGAGCCTGATGGGTTGCAAACAGCTACAGATGTCAGATGGGCTGTGAGGTTTGAGTAAGATCCTGATAAGCAGACAGAAGTCCTGGTGGGCCTGAATTTGTTCACAGAAGGGGCCTCAAGTGAGGCAGGTTTGTAGAGGTGAAAGAATGACCTTCGAAACCTTTCCTTAGCTAAAATTTCCTTGGTCATCCAAGCTTTGCCCTTGCACATGTCCCTGAACGTGTAGTTTTTTTGTGAGCAACTCGGTGTTCAGCATCCGTGGAGTCAGCTGAATGATCCACGTTGCTGTCCTGCTGCCTTGGAAATCAGCTGGGGTGAAGCGCTGCTGAGCCTCGGGTAAAACACACCAGGGCACCAGTCCTTCAGGGAAGAGTGTGTGTGGTACTGCCCTCCTTTTACGTATTTGCCAGTATGTGTGGCCTCGTAATGGGGAATGGTCTTCTCCCATGCTTTCTCCTTTTACAGGGGATACACTGTTAGGCAAGGGGGGATTTTCCCCCTTTCTATAGAAGCTTGAACATAATCATACGAGAGTTGTTGGACCAGAGGGAGTTGCTCGCCTGGAGTGGAGAAAGTTTAAGTTTCAATCTCTGCTTTAAGAGTGCCTTGTAAAAGTTCTCCAGTGGCTGCTTAATAGAGGGTGCACAGGCAGTAGATCTGGAATGCAGATCTTCCCAATGCCTGGTGACCAATAATGGATTCAAATTCATTGAAATGGGAAGAAAAAGTGCTTTGAAAATTGTGAGGCTTTCATGCACTGTGGTAAGAGGTGCCAATTAATCAGAGAGAGTGAGAATAATCTAATTAAAAATTATCTAAAATAAAATAAATTGAAAAGAAAAAAAGAGTCTTTAGGCTATTGGGCTAGGAATGAAAGCTTGTAAACAGGTTAAACAGTGCTGAGTTGAAGTGACTGATTGTAGCATTCACTGATTCTAGCATTTATTTTCTTTTACCTGACTATGACTGCCTTCTTTTCGAGAGGATGTGCAGAGTGAAGAATTAGTCAATTTTCATAACCTGGTATTTTAATAATAGCTGACTGAACAGTTGGGGACTGTTGGCCCCTGTATAAGGGGGAAAAGGAGGAAAATGATACTGCTGCAAGGAGAAAAGGGATACTGCACTGAAGAGAAGTGTTCTCAGCTGGAGAGCCAGCTTGATACCAGCAGACCACAGCCTCTTCCAGGCTGCAGCTGAGGATATCGTTACAGTGCAGGGCTGTAATACACCACTATGACACTGAAATTTCTGTTAAATTCTTAAGAAAACATAAATATCAAACAGATAAAGAGATTTTTTTTTTTTTTAAAGCCAGAACAGCTACTTAAAAGTGGAAGTGCATATTTTAGAAGCACGGGGGGGTACCTTGAATATTTTCACAGATATATTCTGACAGCTCTTCTCATTACTGCTGATCTAGTAATCCTTCCTCTTTATTGCTGTTGAAAAGATTATTCTTAGGAAATAAAGACATACTTTGGGATTTCTGCTGGCAAAAATAAATACACGGTGTCCTCATGAAGTAATAAGCGAATAGGATCCTATTGTAAATATTTTGCAAGAGGGAGGTGGGGTAGGGGCTGAGGCACAAGGAGCAAAACAGTTTCCTGAGGTCAGCCAAGAGAGAGGCAGTAGGAGGTCCAGCAAGGGCTCCCTGCCCTGTGAGACCAGACCCAGAAAGTACAAAACTTTACTCAGGATTTAGTCTGAATTTGTGCTTGATGTAGCAACTATAAGTGAGGCTGATATATCGTGAGCTAGCGTTAACAAACTTGCATTCCATGACGACATAAATAAGTATGTAAACACACAACCTGTAATTATAATGGCCTTATGTCCCGCCAGACTCTAAAATAATATAGTACAATAAAAAGTTACCAAATACCTAGTGTTAGATTTCTTCCATGCTACAGTGGGGTATTTATAAAGATACTCCTGATAATAATGAGTTTAATGAAAAGAAGAAACCCACTAAAATTTTTTGTAATTTTTTTTCCTGCTTTAAAAAACTGTACTTTTAAGTCAGCATTAAACTGCCTTTAGTTCTTAGTTGCATCACTTTATGTTAATGATTATCAACACAAATCTTTTGGTGTTAATAGCTGCAAAAAAAAAAAAAAAAGGCACTTTATGAAAAAAACACTTTATAAAGTGGTTGTTTTGTAAGACAAACTATTTTTCAAAAAATAGCAGCTCAGTTTCCTGGAGTGTAGCTATCTAAATTTTGGAGGGAATCAGGGACTTTGATTTTCAGGGGAAATATTTTATAAAAAGTAGTTTTAGGGTATCCTTAAAGAGCTCACAAAAATTTGTCAGTTCAGACCTGTTGTTTCTGAACAAGCAAAATGTGAGCAAATTTAGACTCTGGGCTTTGAGAAAAACCCATGGAGTTATGCTGAGAAAGACGGATGAGCTGCTGAGGTTTGCCAGGAAGGATCTTAGATGGGCAAGGGGAAGGTGCTGCTCTGGAAAGTGTTCTTTAGAGCTATTAATGGAGCTTTAGCTACACTGCAGCAGAGAAGGGGGAAAAGGAAAGCAGGGCAAAATACTACATGGTAAGAATCTCAGGCAGGTACTCTTTAACTGAATAGTATCTTCAGTACATCTGTAAGGGCAGATTTTTCAGTGTCCCAGCCTAAATTTGTGATAATGGCACTAAAGATACTAAAAATAAGTGTCATATCAGAGGGATGAATCTGTATGTCATGCTTATACTGACAGATTTGTTGGGGGCTCTTCTAATCCTTGTAAGAAAAATCAATCAACAGGACTGATGAAATTCCTCTTTGGGGCTACCATACTGTATAAACTATATTTTAATTTCTTAATATATATGCCAAAAACTCTGATCCCACGTGTACTGGTGTTGGTGTAAGATCAAGGTGAAGATCTTTGGGGAAAATTTATTCTTCGGATACTCCAAAATAACGTCTAAAAAATATAAACCTGCCTGGGATGTTACACAAATATTCTAGATCCACACCTCAAAAATCAAGATCAAGAAGCTCTGAATATAGAGCTGCAGGTGTGTTTTCTGCTTTTCAGCAAGTTTGTTGAACTAAGGTCCGCCTCCTTGTCCTGGGAGTTTGTAAAGTTACAGAATTAACAGCATAATACGTTTTCTTTACAGGCTGCCCAAGGTGTGTGTGTGCTGTACTTTGATTTAGCAAGAAGAGTGTGGGTGAGGGAAGGCAGTTGAGAGCAGAGAGTAGAAAGTATAACTAAGACGAGAAGGAGTGTTTGGGTTTTTTTAAAATACAGAGACCATAACAAAATGTCTAAGAGTTAAAGTTTAAGGATTGAAAGGTACATAATGTTGATTTTCTTTTCTACAGGCCCCCTAGGGAATTTTTACAACATTTATCATCTTGGTTATAACCTAACTACATGGACTATACCCACGCTAATTTTATTATTATTATTGTTTTGTAAATATTTTGTCTCACTAAATACCCTGAAAAATTATGTTGTCACTGCATTATAATGGCATTTTTTTATCTCTGAAACTTCTTCATAGGCCAAAATATACTAGGTTTTATCTAGACCTGACAGGAAAAAGGAGGTAATTCTAATTTAAATTAAAGAAAAACTCCCAACCTTTTATTAGATTTACCACAAAATGACACTTGGTTCACTCAGCTGTTTCTCATGTGAAGTGTCAGCAGGGACCCCGATTTTTAATACTGTTTGGCAAGTACCCAAGTTTTCCTAAGGGATGGCATCCAGCTTTTGGAGATCAAGAGATCTCAGATCACAGGAGATAGATAGTATTCTCACCCCTGCAGAGGCTGTCAAGAGGGGAGGTGACAAGGTTACTCAGTAGGTTACAAATTGAACTGGAGGTACTGGATGGAGACAGTAAAATTTAATCAGACTAAATTATCATAATTGTACCTTCTGAAAGTAAAATGTTTTTAGCAATGAAACAAAAAAAACATCCCTAGAAAATCCTTCTTAGATTGACTCTGTTCAGTTTCTCTCTGCTTTGGATTTTCTGGGCTTTTTTTTTTTTTTATCTTTTTCCTCTATGGAAATGCAGCACTACTGAATTACTCTCAGCCAGTAAATACCAAATCTGCTGTGGGACTTGGGAGAACCAGAGGAGCCCCAAATGAGGTGCACTGATAATGGCTTCAGCAGAGCAAGAAAGGACAAGAATGACACCATTTAATAAGGAGCAAAACAGCATCAGGGTTTTAAGCGTGGCTATTGCAAACCCCTTCGGGGTTCTAATTCATTTTTTTGTAAAATGAATCTGTGTCAGCGTTTGATGTTTTTAGATAGTAGATTTCAATTCTCCTCCTGAGTCAGTGAAGGCATTTATGCCAGAAATGTCAAAAAAACTTATTCTACTACCTGGGGTGGAGGGGGAAACCTATAAAAGAGTAAAGTAGATAAAGAATTTCATGCATCCACTTCCATTTTTCTCATTCCCCAAGGCCATCTCTTTTCCTTCTCTTGGTGCTGGGAGTAATTCTTCTTTGTACTGAACTTTTGAGCAACCTCATCTAATGTATTTTAGCATGCTAATAAATTAGTTTTCTTGTAGTTCTAATATCAAGTGTGCTTGAAACACTATCTGTGTCTGAAAAGGGGTAAGAAATGACCAGAGTTCATAAAATGTAATGGTAGAAAATGAGAAATCCAATTCTCATCTTAAGTGCTCAGATACCATGGTAAAGAGAATGAAATAGATAATGATTACATATAATTTTGTAATGAGTAAAACAAACAAGTTTCAGTTTGACTCTACTTTCAGTTTTGAGAATTAAGTAAGAGTCTTGGAAGAACTCTACAGACTGGAGGTATTTCAGTGTTAGTTGAAAATAGCACAGGAATGCTGCGTTTGAGGTATCTCCAGTGAGTGATGCATAAATATCACCACTATTCACTGTGAAAAACTATATTAAAATGTTTACTTTTATTCTGGAAAGGTCTGTAAGAACAACCAAGTATTTCTTTTACGTTACTTTCTGAAACTGGACAAGTCTATGCCCCATCTTTACCATGGGGTGCTTTTGCTTGGCAGGAGAAAATGCAGGCAAATGAAAGCAGTCTTGACATCCCTGTGAAAGTTTTCTTATTCATTTCCCTTTTGAGGGGAGAGGAGCATCTAAGAGCAGATCATCTCACTTAGCTCCTATCCTGTCTTTGGGGCCAGAAGTAGGTGTTTGCAGGACAAAATAAAGAGTAGAACCCAAACAGGGACAATTATATAAAGGATGACTATTATTCCTCTGTGGGTTTAAGTCAAGCTTCTGTGTAAGGAAAAGAAGTAAGAGCTCTGTCCTCACTAGTCAATGTAGAAAGATTTTAATTTTTTTTTCAAGCAGGTCTCTGAAACAAATTTGATATGAAAGAGATGGCCTTTTTTTTTCTTACGATATCAAGTACCATACTGACTTGGTGAAGCTGGTCATATAAATTGGAATTTATGTGTTTTGTTTTGGATTTTTTTGAGCTACTGAGCTGATATTTTCATGACATGTATTTGATGGCTCCAAGGTTTCTTTTCCTGACTGGTAATCACTATTTCAGAGTAGTTTTTTTGTGAACAAAGTTTTTTCTCTCTATGTGCTGTGCTATATTCTACATTTACCCATATTAATGTTATTTTATCATCTTATTCCCCAGTCATTTATGCTCACAGGTTGGCCCTACTTAGTGGGAGTTTATCTTTATTATCTTGGATAGAAGGCTTATATCATATCATTTCCCATAATAGGCTAAAAATATATTTGGGAACAGAGAGACCTATTTGTTCTGGAAGAGGAGTTTGAGTTTCTCTTCAGTATAGCTGCTGGTTTTTGAACTGTCATATATGGTTTTAATTTTTTCTTTAGTTTTTGAAAGAGGAGAAAGGGGTTCTGGGTGGGACTCAGACTGTTAGTGTTGGATCTCCATGTGAGATCTATCTTGCTGTTGGCTCAAAATCTTTGATCAGAGCAATTTTGGTACTGCTGTACCTGTTAAGTTGCTCACACATCCTCTGCCTCATTCTGCATTTGTTGGTTCATGCTCTGCTGCCTTCCCAGTACCTGAAGCACAGTCCTCTGCATCAAACTTCTATTTCTGTTTTGTTCCTCTACTCAGGCTGTAGGAAGGAAGCACTGACACGTGACCTGTTTCTAACACTGTTTCATTTCACTTCTTGCAGAACTTTTGGACACATATACTTGGAATGATTGTATTTGTGTCATTTTTGTGTCTTTGTGACATTCTTGGTGAAATTCTCAGTGAGTAAATGGAAAGGAGTAGGAAAAGTAACAAATGCCTGCACTCAGCTCTGTTTTAGTTTCCTCACTGGTCTTAAGCATTGCTCTTTTCAGGTTGCTGGACTTACTTTCTCAGGCTTTTTTTTTTTTTCTGATTTGAGTTACTTTTATATTTCTGCATTCAGTCTCCTCTAGACCTAAATGATCCACAGGCAAAGATTTGCCCTTCTTTCTAAACTCAACCTCTCTGTTTACAAGGAACGAACCCTCCTCCTGAGGAAATTGTTCCATGCCACACATTCACTCAGCTGCAATCTACCAAAGAGAGAGAGAATATGGAAAATAGTGGTCTTGCTGAACCTAACACCTCTGTTTGATTTTACTGGGATCTGGTAATCCCCCAGTATTAAAGCGCCAGCACTCAAAATAAATACTAGTGAGGGGATGAAAGCAGAAGAAAATAATCCACAGATTCTAAATTTGTTTAATGCCCACAGTGGAAAGTCAGAGCAGCAAGGGCAGTTAAGCAACAGAGATTTCGATACTGATGTGGAGGGCAGTAGGAGGGTTGGGTACAATTCAGGAATTGCAGCACACTGAAAGCTGGGGTGTCAAGTCTCTGTGCCGTGGGCTGCCTGTAGCTCTTGTGAACTGGGGATGAGCAGCACCACTAGGGATGCACAGAGTCCCCACTGCAGAAGGAATCTCGGAGGCTTCTGTCAAACATGACTGCTTTTTGGGAAGCAAGAAAGGGAAATTGCTTATATTCTGATCACACAGGTCTGTTAGATGGTGTAAACTGTCACAGCATGAGTGACAGTTCATCTGACTTGCTGTAGATGCTGTTACCAATGTGGACATGATCAAAACTCTAGCCCATTTTTAAGAGAGGCAGCGCAGGCATCATTCTTTGTTCATCATTCTGTATTCATCTTTCAGCATCTCCTGTGCATGTTGTAATTCATAAAAGGCAGTGACCTGGCCCAGAGGTGTGGTTCCACACACTTGGCTGGGTGTTTACACTATATTTTGTTCAGAGACACATGCAAGCCTATTAGTTTATGTTGAAACATGGAATGGTGACTCGTATGAAGTGTGCATTTTTTCTTGTTTAGCTAAACACTTTCAAGAGTAAGGAACAAAGATGGAAAACTATTAGAGGGTTTTATGTATTTTAATGGTACAAATGGGAACTACGAGATTAAAACAAAGACATCAAAATACCATATGCTGGGTTTTGTCTGCTACAGAATCAATTCAGCTGCATGTAACTTTAGGTTCTTATTACTGCAGAGGTGAAAAATGCACTCTTTGTGGGCCTTGTAATCAAATCCAAAACCTTGGGGCCCAAGCCACCATGCACTTAAATGCTCTGGGATCTTGCTCTTTATCTTCTTGGAGGTAAAAATAAATCCACAAAGAAAATGCGGTAATTCTTCCATATGTTTGGACATGCTCATTCCCCTCCTGTTCACGAATGTTCCTTAATGTTTTCCCTGCTAGTGGGTTTCCTTTAGTCTTGTGCTTATACCTGATGGATGATCAACGTCCTGGAACCTCTATTCTCTCGGGCTCCCAGCCTAACCTTGAAGCCTTCAGGTGTCACATACATTCAGTGCCTCGGAATTTTTTTCCATCCATTTTAATCCTCTGTCATCAATCTGTTAACAATCGCTGCATGTTTTGTTTCATCTCAGGAAACATCTGGAATAGTCATACATATTTAGTGTTTTTTGTTGAAAGGATCTTTTTTATTTGGTTTCATATGTCATTTTTCTTCTTTCATATACCTTGCTTAGCTACCTATTTTCACTTAAATATAGCGGGTCATGAATTTGTAAAGGGGATCCTTGGCCTGCCATCAAATAATATGTATGAGGAATTGCTTATTTATGCAGCTTTTTAATAGTAAATCTTCTGTAATATTTAAGAGCTGTTTGCTGCAAACCAGTAAATAAACCAAAAATATAAAATCTTGTATAAATGACCAACAATTGTGACTAGGTACAAACTTAACAGTGCAAATACTAAAAAATTTAAAAAAAAAAAAAAAAAAAAAAAAAAAAAAAAAAAAAAAAAA
>NW_020955649.1:335171-395086 GCF_003031625.1 Empidonax traillii
ATAAGTATAGTGCAAATCTTTTGTATAACAGCCTGTTGGATAGAGCACTTTGTTGGAAAAAAAATACAATTAAAACAAAATGAAGAAGTAGATCTAGGGTTCTTCTCTCCTCTCTGGTCTTCAAGCTATGCTTTGGAGGACAGTTCTTCAAGCAGTAGACTAAAATATAGTAGTGAAAGGGTGGTAAATGGACTGAAAAGGGTAAGGCATTAGCCTTCTCCTTGAAGTAATGCTACACACAACTAGGAGTAGTGCAAGAATCTGAAGAAGGGCAAAAAAGGGAACAAAAATGAAATGGGTCCCAGACTAGGGAATTCTTCTGGAAAAGGCACTCCTGGTTCTGGTGTGTTTGCCCTGAGGGAAGGAGAGGGACGTATTAGCAGCACCTGACCCTCATACCATCATAGTCTTGAGAGATGGGAATATCCCTGAGCCCCACAATCAGATGGAGTCCCTGTGAGTCAAAGGCACAGTATCTTTACACTGTCAGTAGCCTGTGCTGCTGACATCATGGATATACATCTTGAGCAGCAATGCCAGCCTTGTTTTTAAAATTGTCTGAGTGCTCAGTTTGTCGTCTATCTGCCATTTGGTGGGTTATACGCTTGTTTTTTCCCCATGGCTCTTTTGAGGAGACATGATTTTGTAATTTGAACCACAGGCGAATTAACTATCACTCTTGGCTAGTACATTTATGGGCTTCGCTTTCAACCTGGTTTTAAAACTTGCTCATCCGTCTTGCTGGCTCCTATTTTTTAGGAAGATCTAATATCCCTGTAAGCATTAAGATTTGGCCTTGTTTTCTGTTTCAGTGTAACAGCCCCTCAGAGCCGTAGCAAGTTTTATTTCTGTTGCACATCTGCAGTAAAAACCAGGCATTTGAAATATAATCATGGGCCCCTGCAGGGCCCATGTCTTGGAGATATTGATCATCTCCTGCAACTTTTCGTCTGCTTTCAATCCCCATTGCAGTCGGCAGGAGACGAGGCTCTCGGCACCTTGCAGAATCAGGCTTGCAGAGGTTGCTTTTGGAGGAGGTTGTGGTCCTATATATTCAGCTGGCTGGCTGATCTCTCATCAGATCACTCCATATGTTATTGCACATCCCAGATATTTCTGCTGTCAGCTGAAGGTAGAACAATGTCTGCATTGTCTGGGCTCGAGCTGAACAGTTACTAAGTGAAAGCAAGCTAGAATAATGGTTTAAGCTTTTTTGAAATTTAAATTTGATTTTTTTTTTCCTCCAAGGTATTTTACATGTAAGACTTCATTTTAAAATATTGCCTTTAAAATATTGTTGAGAAGAGACACCTCTTTTAGGAACTTCGGTGTTCTAGTAGTTTTTCTGTTTAGTAATTTAATGACTAAAGTAAATTAATTATAAAAGAAAAGGAGAGATTAAGTTCCAGGTGGGGCTTCCAACCAGTTCAGAGTTAACAGCCAGCTAGCAATGAAGCAGGTAGGTGACTTGAGATCTCCAGCTCTCTAGGATGGTGGATGCAGTTCATATATGCCATAAGGTTCCCAAAGCATCTTCAAACACAGTTGTGAAAAGTGAGTGGGACTGTAAGTAAGAACTACACCTGACCCAGTGAGAGGTGAGGAAGAAGAAAACCTCACTTGAGCACAGCCTTTTTAGTGGAGGAATAAGGAAAAGGTTTCTTGAACCAGGACCTCAAATTCAAACAATTTTGAGGATTTGAACAGTCCCTTTTAAATGCTTCACATTGAATTTATGAATAGGGCAAGTTACTGAGGTTAATGCAGGAGGAGTTTTATAAGAGATGATGGTGGATAACTTCATGGATCCTTTTTCCTTACATTCTGTGAATAAAAGATTTTCTGAAGGGAGACTATACTAAAGCAAAAGCCAAGTTCTACTTTCTACAGAATTCTAACACTTCAGGTATAAATTGCCATATAGTGGGGAAAAAAAATAATTAGAGGCACAGAAAGACCTTATTTTTAGGAATCAGGGGCACCTGTTAATCCCATTGAAGTCAAAGGGAAATTGCACAGAATCTCAAAAAAGCATACCCGAACTGTCTTAAATTAGCCAATAAAATCTGAAGGGATTATTAAAATATTGAGCTTAACATTTAATGAGTATACCCTTTTTTCTCCTCTAGTTGCACATAGCTGTCTGAGTATACTTAGCATATACTTTATACTCCAGGCCTCCGTTCTCAAATAGACAGGACTCTTATTTACCTTCCCATTCAGAGCTTTGGTCTTGAGTTTTTCTGTTTTACTGGAGTCATGCTTAGGCCATATTCAGCCAAAGTGCACAGTGTATTGACAGGTGAAAACTGGCAATCTGAAAGTATTATGTCTTTTCCAGAGTCTGAATCTATCCTTATCCGAGGCAATTATTTTGGCAGTGTGGTTTCCATTTTCCACAGAGCAACACTGCCAAAGATTTGGTCAGTGCAGGGCCAAACATCCTGCCTAAAAAAGGTAAAGCTAAATCAGCAACGTGTTGAAATCAACAGACGTGGAACAGCAAACACAAAAAAGGCAGTACTGTATCTGCAAAAATTCTTAGTTACGTAGTTCAGTATTTGAAGAGAAGCAGTTATGTTGGAAAAACAATTTCTGTTTTCCTGGGACAGAGGCTGCTTGGGTGCTAAAGTTGCATGGGCCACAGCAATCATGGGCAGGGGCTGTCAGTGAAGAGGGAGGGAAGGAGGCTGTGTGCCCCGTAGTCCCAGAAAGCTGTAGTCCCAAGCTCCTGTGCCTGGGGCAGTTGGCTACCACCTTGGCTTTCCCAAGATCCTACTCCTTTTTCCCAGTCCCCTGGAGCACAGCAGTTTACTGTCTGTATTCTTCTAGTAGCTATGTATGAGCATATACAGGTTTCAGTAAAGGTATTAAGCTAAAGTATCTTAGTTGAGTGACTTAAGGTGTGAGACTTCTTGTAACTACATCTCTCTAGATTTTCTTGTTTTGGTGAAAATATCTGTGTCTGTGCAGATTCAATATAATACATTTTTAGTTTAAAAGGACAGTAGTTTGCCTGTATAATACGTACAGTTATCTGCAGCACACGTTGTCACTAACTAGCCCTTGTAAAGACCTTTGCAGCTGGTCAGCATTTTTCTGAATGAGTTAAAGAACTGATACATATTTACTAATTTTCTCACACTGGTACTTTTGTCTCAAAGCAAAAGTTTTTCACTTTGGAAACCTCCTAAACCCAATCTATATGCCTGAGTTTCCCTGATGTGGAAACTAGGGTGTGGAAGGAGTGGAAAGGGCGAATGGAGCTTGTCTGGCTCCATATTACAAAGTCAGGGCATTGCCAGGATGTGCATCTGAAGCCAAGGATACTCCTGGATCCAGTGATATAGTTGTAGTTACAGCTGACCCTTGTGTGGGGCTGCCATTTTCTAGCTATTCCCAATATTTCTTCTGGTAGAATTTTGCAGGGTATATAACCAAAGACAGAACAAATCAGTGTTATGTCCTGTACTTCTGTTCAGCCAGGTCACTGCTGGACTGTCAAATATTCAAATATATGTTGAATATTATTTCCTTAAAGTTAGATTTGTTATTGATGGAGAAAACAGTTTCTTACTCAGACTATTCCTATGAATAATGACATGAACATAGTGTCACTCTCTGCCTCCCGATGTGCTGATTCCCTTCCCCAGGCAG
Source organism: Empidonax traillii (assembly GCF_003031625.1). Taxonomy (NCBI): domain Eukaryota; kingdom Metazoa; phylum Chordata; class Aves; order Passeriformes; family Tyrannidae; genus Empidonax; species Empidonax traillii. Next base: position 338,829 of record NW_020955649.1, read on the forward strand.
CTGTGAAGGTGTGAGGTACACAGCTATTTATGGAGCTGAACCTTTTTTGTCCACCCAGCTTTTCAGTACCATCCATCCAAGGGCAGAGATAAAAGAATACACCCTCAAGTGCTCACACAGTCTGTCTTTAGATGTGAGATGTTACTATAGATAAGTCTCATGAGCAGGGAGAGAGTTTACATGCAAGTCATATTGAATTATTCGCTTTCACTTACAGCTTGCATTAAACCAACCAAGTTAGATGAAAAAGCTGCTTCTTTATGAGCAGGCAGTGATAAGTATGAACATGAATCAGGTCTTTTCACAGTGATTGTATGATTGGTTCACTCTCTGAAACAGTTATTCTAGGCTCTCCGAGGAAAAATTTATTTGCGCTTTTACTTAAAGAAAATATTTGAAAACCTGGGTACAGCTTGGTCTTGCTTTTCCCAGCTGGAAGAACTATTCCTGCTTTTAAACATTTTAAACAGCTCCAAGGAAGCCACGGTCATATTTGATCTGTCAGTGGAATGAGCTTTCATTGTTAATAAAACCTGATCTCTTGGACTGTATGTTTAAGAAATTATTGTGGATCAAATGTAACCATCGATGTGCGAACAGGAGTTGGCGTTAAACTTCTGTGTTTATCAGAACAGATACACAACCTAAACACGTAAAGAAAGTTGAGTCCCCTCAAGAAACATGCAGTCTGCCTCACAGTGGGCCTGTTGCTGCCCCTGCTGAGGTCTGCCAGGAATCTCCTGTTGCCTTTTGAGTTTGGAGTCATTGGCTATGAGTGTGTAGCTGCCTTTGGTGGGGTGCTTGGGTACCTCTGAGCAGCTGGCTGGAGAGTCAGATGTAGCTCACTGCTGACTGGTGCAGCCTTTTACTGAAAGATGACTTTGTTGGCAGGAATATGGGCACTTCAAGGATTAGAAATGAGTATTTCAGATATCCCTGTGATGCATTTATGTTGTTAAATGCTTGCCTTGTTTTAGGCTGTATATAACTGGATTCATGTGTCTCACTGATGTCCCTGGGACTATTCATTAAGGGTTATCCATGCCCTTAAATATTGTAAGAAGGAGTCCTCAGTGATATGTATCAATAACATTACACCAAAATAGATTTCAGATAAATCTAGTTAATTAAGAATTATGATTTTCATTACATTGTATTGATATAAATCAGATATTGAACAGAAGTAGAAACGAAAGGAGAGAGGTGGTGACATTTCTTATAAGGTTTCTGGTGCTTGTCATCAGATAAGGAGGAACAAAAGTTTGGCATAGCTAGGTAAACACTTTAATTATTTGAAAAACAGTTCCAGAAAAATATGCGGGAGGAAAAAGAGATGAGAGCTTATATAAAGAATCTGCCTGGTATTGTATCCAAAGAGACAATATAGCAGAGAGTTGTGTAGGGGAAGTACAAGCACTGAATTGATTTTACAAAGTTGTGTAATATTTAACCTGGTTAAATTCATGGTTTCAGCCATCCGAGTGCGTATGGCTGAGAAGAGGCAGTTTGGAGAGGTGAAAATGTAATAATTTCCTCCAGCAGCAAACATGTTGGAAATTAAACTCATTTGTCTATACCACATTACCCACTAAGATACTCTGGAGTGTTCTGTAGGGGCTCCAACTGCAGTTCTGGGAGAATAAGGAGCTCCTGTGCAGACATTTCAGATGTCCTTCCTTTACATGTGTAAAAATTAGGCTCAAAGATACTCCTAACTTTTTTTGTTAATTTTATTGGAAAAATAGGAGTGTTTTTTTTATTGGGGGAAAAAAAAAAAGGCTAAGTAATTATGTGCTGTGATTAATCTGCGCCAGGGAAGGAACTTCATCCCACGCAACACCTAAGGACAGCTGCTCTCCATCCAGCCTTCCTGGGAACACTAGTCTTGGAGAAAGCACCTTGATTGCATGAGAGGAAAAAAATACAGAATTAGGGACTTGACTGGATCATAAGGGAGATGCAGATCTACTAAAAGCAGGTGTGCTTTTTTCTGTCATGAGAACCTTTGGTGATGCTTGTACCCTTGATCTTGGTCCCTTTAATGCAGCTGCCCAGGAGACACATGGATTAGCTTGTTTTCCATGTTACTGTCTAGCTGGTCTGACTGCGAAGATGGTGCTGGACATGGGCACAATGAAATGTTTTTTGTGCCTTATATGAGCCATCTCAAATACAATAAAGAGGAGAAATACAGCTTGCAGAAAATGCCTGCTCTTGGAATGATAAACGTCAGTAACTGAGTGTGCATGTGAATGGACTGTATTTACTGTATGCTTATTTGGGGTTTTTAATAATTTAATCCTGTTAGTAAAATGGCACTGGAGCCTAAACAGTGGTAATGGCATGACAAGTCATCTTCTGTTAATGCTGAAATAGAGATCTGCTTTCCTCTATGGTTATGAAGGTTAGTCTTGCACTACATACTTGTTCATACTTGTTTTTTAAAGAAATCCTGACTGTGGTTGTTCATCATACTCATATTTTTATTTAATATGCTCGCAGTGTGGATTGAAGATGCTTTTCTGTTTTGGAAATCCTTTATTTGCCCACTTTTCACCTCTTTTTTTAAAACAAACCCTCCTTTGCCTCAACTCCACTATTTAAAACCAAAACAAACTGCAAAAAAAACCAAAACCAAAACAAACAAACAAAACCACCAAAAAAACCCACCCCACAAACTGAGAAAGGCTGATTAAAAACTAGTTCATTCTGCTTGTATGTGTGATCTTATCAGATCGGCCTTTTCCTTTCCAGATGTCACAGTTTTATGTGGTGTAAATGATACTCTCATTACCCAGATGGTCTAAGAAGGGAGCAGCTTCTGGGAGGCAAATACTATTTAATTCTCTACATCCAGGGTCTATAAAAAAAGAAACTGGTCAGTAAAGTGTTTGAATATTGCAATGTTCATTTGGGAATAGAAGCCTTGAACCAACTGACTGCACACTTGACCAGATGTGGCCTCATCTTCATGGACAACAACCAGAACACCAATAAAATTATTCAAAATAAGACTCAAGAGTGGCAATCACGGGACTGCTATTCTCATCATAACGAGCTCAATTGTGCACAAACAGTAAGGGTCAGGTTTAGTTTTCATTTACACTGGAATATAACAGGCTTGAAGGGAGGAGAGGTTTTTTTTGTGGTTTTTTGTTTTGTTTTCCCCAGAGAAGTCGCTGGCAATGAATTTAGTCCTAATTTTCTGTACAGATATAACACATTTTTGGGAAGCAGATAGGTAATTTAGCACATATTAATAGAACCAATAATTGGGCACAAAGGGCTTAATTAATTTTTTTCTTGGGTGATGGTATACAGTGTAGGAATCTCAGTGAAATAAGAATCACATATCTGAGGGCAAAGCTGACCCATATAAAGTGAGTGTGGCCTCCCTCCTAAATGCCAGAAGCTATTGGACAGCTTTCAGAATGTCTCCTTGGAAATTATTCTAAGTCAGCAAATAACCAAACAGAGAAGTATTTCAAATTACCTTGGTTTTGTAAATGTTATGTTAGTTTTTCTGGAAACAGATCTGTGTGCATCAAAGTTTGCTATGTAGCTGAATTAGGTTAAAAATAGACTAAGCTAAGGTAAGCAGGTGTCATCCCAGTGGTATTCTTGAAATAGCACCTAAGTATTCTAATTTTTGGGTGTGATTACCCCCCACATCCTTTGATATAAAGCTCTGCCAGAGTTTCCTGCCTCAAAGAGTTGTAGATGATAGAAAAGTGCTTGTCCTCTCAGATGAGTCCCCAGTCCTGTGAGATCCCCCAGGGTTGTGGATCTTCACTGCTGCTTCTTTGTTTTCCTGACTGGCAGGATTTGTGCCTGTTATAGGGAAAGGCAGGTTGGTCAACCACAGCTAAGTGCCTATCCTTGAGAAACAGTGGACTGGGTGCAAGCTAAAGAATATTCCTGCTTTTTCTAACCTATCCTAGGCAGGATTGCTTTTACTGTCCTTTTATCCAGCTCCTCTGTACACTGTTTTTTTCAATTTTTGGCTTTCCAAGGGCTCTTCTCTAGTAACAGAGGTAGAAGTGGGGATAGTGGCAGTGAGTGGGCAGTCAGTGCTTGTCGAAGTTGAACTCGCGATGTAGAAAGAGTAATAAACATGAAGTAAAGATCATGCCTTAAAAATATAGGTTACTTTTTCAGAGGTGACTGTGAAGGGTAGCATATTCTACAAGAATTGCATTTTTCCCGTTCTCATTTTGAAAAAAAAAAAAAAAAAAAAAGTCTGAGGTGAAGTATCAAAGGAAAGAAGCAAGATTTTGGGGATTTGGTGTGGGTTTTTTGAATATTGAAAGTCATTAAAATTGACATTGAGGCCTTACCGACACTGAATTCTAATGCTCCTCTTGTCTTTGATTTTCTGGTAATCTACTGGCCAGCTGACCTCTCAAATGTCTAGACTCCAGAATATTTTCCTGCTCACCATCTGTATTTTTTTAAGTGTGGAAGTGTGAGAAAAATTGCCAAGAAATGAACACCAGCAATGCGAAGCTGAAATTTTATTTAGGTTGCTAATCAGAACAAGAGCCTTTAACACTGTTAAGGAAATAGAAGCACTGGCAAAGTGTTACTCAAAGATACACATACATTTGAAGGAAACAGTTAATGTTAAAGCATAACTGAACAAATATCCATTAAAAGCTGTAGAAGGGACTGTTGTTGATGCTAATATATGTTGATAGCCAAGGCCTGGAACTAATAAGAGGGTCTAGCAAGGAAAGGCTTCTAAATTACTGAGGAGACAGAAGAGAAACAGAGAGAAGAAAGAACTTGTAAATCAGCTGACTGCTTTAAAGCCAGTCTGAGTACAGATGATAGGAATGAAAATGTTTACTAAAGAGCTCTGAGCAAGTGCAAGTGCGTTTGGTTTGGTTAAGTCACAACTGGGAGTGGAAGAGGCTGAGTGAGTCCCCGATGAAAAGTCTGCATTAGCAGACAGTCCAGACTGGTTCTTGTGGTTATCCTGTGTGGTGCAGAGCCAAGACGTGGACTCCGTGGTCCTTGTGGGTCCCAGCCAACTCTGGATATTCTCTGTTTTGTTTAGGTAAAATGTCTTTGGATGGTGAAGGAGCTGGGATAACTTGGAGAGTGCTGGGAGGTCTGAAACTTCAGGAATAGTAGAGTGCGGTGTCACTCACCTCACTGAGCTCTGACTGTCTTCTAAGGGGCAAGTGAGATGCAGTGTCATCCCTGCAGCTGCAGCTGGACCATCAGATACAGGCAAAGAGAAAACGGTACTGTTAGAAAAATAGAAAAGTACAAAGAGGATGCCTGAAACTCTGCTAAATTCACTTCAGAAAGTTTTTAGCTTCAGATTCACATTCACATTCCCCATGACTGGGTGTATTTTGTTTTCTCCCGGTTTCTACCAGGTGGCAGAGCAGTGACGTTCACACTGCTCGCTAGGAAAGTCTCTGAATCAAATGCCAACTATTGCCTTTGCTCTGTCAATGTGGCTGTTGTGAGTGTCCTCTGGGGAAGACCATACTCTACCCGAAGGATCATCTTTCACCTTGTAATCCAGTGATGGAATCGTAGTCTTCAAGGAAAGATATCACTTTTTCACAGTGGGAAACTAGAAAATCTGCCTCAAGACCGTTGTTTAACTTACTGATTGAGATCTATGTTTAATTTATGTATTTGTTTTGCCTTATTGTAGTATCTGAATATACTTCTTTGGTATCGTTTAACCACAATGCTATTGTCAACTCTATTTGTAATTGCATAGGATTTGGAATGAGATAGAGATAATATAGCTTAAGGATTCTAAAATTAAGATTTTTGTGCATTACTTTTAATTCTAACTGAATCTGCCTGTTATGATATTGGGATTTCAAGATCTCATTGGAACTGATAAGCATGAGAGGTCAGTTAGCAAAATGTCAGAAGCACTTTTTATTTGTTATTACTTAGGCAGCCTCTGTCTAGTCTGCAAATGCCCAGAGCATCAGGCCACATGAATACTGGATTCTGGGAATATTTTTTGTGGAAAAGAGAGAGTCAGAACTTGAGTACAAAAAGAGAACTGCAGGGCAGTGCATAGAGAGGCCCATGTTGCATCTGAAAGCAAGCCAAAGAAATGCTTTGGACTTACTTCTTCCTTCAGAGAAAAATTAGTACATGTGAGAGAGATAGTCAGAGACAGTGAGCATGCAGAGTAGCATTTGGGATAGAACATCTGATGGAAAGCCTCTTGGAAGAATATGCAAACACACTCATCTCTTCCTGATGGGTCTGTGCAGAGCTGAGGTGAGACAGGATTTTGTGCACATTTATTGTAACTGAAGTGAGATCACATCAAAGCGCAGTCTGATGCCATCACCAGCTTCACCTCCCAGTGCAAACAGCAGGAATCTCCACAGATGTAGTAGCTTTATGCTTAGGTCAGCTGGAGCAGTTTTTCAATTTGTATAGTTCAAAGTTAGGTATAAGTGAGGAAAGTACTGCTCACATAGGAGCTGTGTATTTTCCTTAGCTGTTGGGGAATCTTACTGTAGATCAGACATGTTTTGAATTCCATTCTCAAATATCTACCAGTTTTCTTGCTGCAGAGCTAATATTCCATATTCCTCTTTCCAGTTTGATGTTCCCTGGCCTCTTTTTTTTTTTTTTTTTCTGATTAACCTACTAAATGTGGTGGGCTTTTTTTCTCTTATGTTCCTTTATGCTTTAGAGCTAATAGTTATTTAAAACAGTAACTTATTTTTTCCAACCATAAATACATCACAGCACCAGAAAGTGCTAAGTCATAGCAAACAAAAAAAGGCATATTGCAGCTGGAACTGATATTTGGTGCATTAATTAGATCCTTCCTCTAATCTTATTAAAACACAACTGAACCATAAAAAAAAGAACACTGAACTAGCTCAACTAAACATACATCAGTTATTCATCAAGGAGGGAGTCTTGAAATTCCTATTTCCAATTCTAGGCTCCAACAGTAAAAGTAAATGCAACAGAGAGCTTAATGTGGTTAGATAGTGCTATTTATTGCTGGTGGGCTCATGCAGGAGAGCACTGAACAAGCTCATAAAATATTAACTGGAGCAACACTAGAGGCCCTGCTGTCCCTAAACAAGCGTTTGACAAAGCTGCTTGGGTAAAAGGGATAAGGCAGAGAGATAGAGAAAGAATTATCTCCAAATGAGAAGAGAGTGAAAAACGAAAAACAGTCTGTTGATTGAAAAATAGGAGAGAAGCAACAGAAGATGAAAATAAGGAAAAACATTTACAGTCACTAAAGGACAGGAGAGGTGTTGTTTGGGAATACAAGGCTTGGTTACAACACAGTTGGTGTAACCTGGCTATATTTGCAAGTTTGTTTATGGACAGGACTAATCATAATAAATGGATGTGTGTGTTAGCATTACATGTGCATGATTCTTCACAGGAAAGGCAGGAACTGAGATCCAAACTGTCACCCGGCAAACACCTCCTTGCCTAGCTCCTGATTCAGGAGATACTTGTTTTAATTTTAAGAATTTATTTCATAAATTAGTATTTTAATTTTAATAATTTGCTTTTTTAGCCTAATTTCCTAAGAAGATAAAATTTTAGTCGCTCTGAGCTTTTTGGGAGTTTGGTTGTTTGTGGGTTTTGTTTGTTTATGTTTTTTTGTTGTGGTTTTGGTTTTTGGGTGTGTTTTCTTTTGGTTACTTTTTGGTGATTTTTTTTGGTTACTTACTGAATATCTGTTGGTAGGTCTACCATGAAAAGAAATATGTAAGAACTCTATCCCTCCTAGACCTGTTATCCACATTTGACAGAGAATTAGAGATTTAGAGGTTTTATTATCCAAAACAAAAGATAGCTGGGACCAAATACAACAAAGATATTGTGCTAATGCCCCCACTGAGGGGAAAAAAAGCAGGAATCATTCATTTAGACATCACAGAATGAGAGACTATCCACAGCAAAAAACTCTTTGTGTAAGTTATGGCCTGTTGGACAACAGAGAATCCATTCTGGATTCCTTCATGTCAATTGTAGAAGCTTCTGTTCAGGTTTCACCTCTAAGTCTTGAATTCTCCATTTCAAGATAGAGAAATTAGAGGAGTGAACTCCCTTTCCTTTCCATGCAGCCATAGAGCAAGGCACTCTCCTGGGAAGTGAGAAATGTACAGATGTGGAGGAAAAGTAAACCCAGTCTACCATTTCCTGCACACACCTGATCACTGGGTTGGTTGGGAAATGAGATTCCAGATTCTTTAGTCTTAAGATTAAAGTGGATTTGCTCTTGGAAAAGAGACTGGGGGTCCATGTAGAAGGACCATCCTCAGAACTGCTCTTAGGCCCTTGTAGATAATTTGTAGAGTTCCAGAATGAGACTCTGTCAGTCCAATATATGACTTTGTTCCTATTGTGTAGAGTAACTACCTGTTTTCTCGACCAGGGATGGAAAAAGGGGTAAGTTGCCAGATGTGCAAGTGTTTGGAGTGTTGTTCTGGTCACCTGTGATACCCGTGGAGCGCAGGTTGCAGTCGTTTCAGGTGAAGTGTAAGTGGGCAGCTGACTTCAGCAAGTCAGAGGATACAAACCATAAGGTAAAATGAGGTCAAATTAGTATATGTGCTTTAAGGAAATTCAGCTTATCCTGATAAAACTTCTCTGTAGAGAGAGATGGAAAAAAATAAATAAGAGAGTTATCCAAGGGATTAAAGAAGAGATTGACTTTATAAACCTTAATTTATAAACTGCCAACTGTTAACATGAGAGCTGCCTGTAGTTGTAGAAGGGTTTTCTATCACTGCTGTTGGAGAGCCAACAGATGATGATATAATCAAAGCATAAGGACCTCATCCCTAAAGAAAAAGAAGAAAAAGTAAAATATATTTTGTTTGTGCAAGCAGGACCTGGGATATGTCATCATCATTAATGCTACACAGATGGTGACACCCTAGGAAAGAAGACCCTTGAACCATGTCTGTCCTAAAGTACCTTTAAACTCAGTAAAAGCCATCATTACTTACTCTGTGTGCCATACTTCTATATTATTGGCTGCCAAGTTCCATTATGACTAATTGATTTACTATGTACAGATGTAGTGAACTTTTTCATGTCATTAGACCAGATGTTTCTGAACCAGGGGTCAGTTGTGGGACTTGGTGTATCAGTCTGGTTTTGTGTAGCAGTATAATAAATCAGCTCTGCTGAGGTCCCAGATGTGGGGAAATTAAATAAAATGGTTTTAATTTTGGAGACAAGGGAAACCTCTGTCAGTTGTAGTGTTTGTTGTGTTTTTCCTTCACAGAAACTATGCATCAGCACCTTGAATTTTAGAGTTGCTCAGGTGCCTTTGAAATGGAGAAAAAGGTAAATTGGAGTCTGTGGCGTTGCCACCAGCAAGCACTTCTCTGTAGACTTAAAGCTGAGTAAATTTAGGCATGAGTTTAAGTCACCTCTTGTGCCGGTTTCAGAGGCAGAATGTCCTCAGCCTTGTTGGAACACTGATCTTGTGAGCAGAAAAAAAGGAGATTCAGTGCAAGTGCCATTTCAAACGATGCTGATTGTAGGCAGACAGATGAATGGAAAAGCAGTTTTAAGTCCCTGGAGTGACATGCGTTTTCAAATGACAAGAAAAATGTTGTCAGTTCCACTTGTTAATGAAAATCATTTGATCAAGTCTTCTTCAGGCTTTTTGAATGAGGACTATGCCTCTGGTGTTAATATTCTAAGAAGGTTCTGAGACTTGTCATCAATATCAAAGGACTAAGGTTTAATAAGACTTTAAAGATTTAGGAGAAGAAGATAAACTGCCTATGAACTGGCAGTTTCAGAAACAGGAAAATGTAGAACTCTAAGATGTATTTGCTGGTCCCTTGTGCTTTTTTTCTGTTCTTGTACTCACAGAAGTCAATTGGTCCCTTTTCTACATGAACTAACATTAAAAGCAAGTCAACATCAAATGAATTCAAGTCGGTTCTTTTATAAACCATATTATGGACCAGTTAAATCAGAAAATAAAGGCTTGATAAATAAATCACTTGGTGAAAGTCTATACAGGAAGTTATGTGTTAACTGTTATGCAGAAAATCAGACTAGATAATCAAAATGATACTTCTGACCTCAAAATGTAGAAATCTGTCCAAGGAACACCTTTTGCCCAAGTTTGAGGTAGCTGGTGGCTCCTTTGAACTCCCTCAGACTGAGAATAGATCTTAGTTGCATTTTAAATCAAGTGGAAATAGCTCTTTATATATTTGACAAGAACAATTTTCTGTGTTTAAGAGCAAATAAACACTTATCAATTTAATTCAAAGACAGGGTTTTTTAAATTTTGTGAGGCAATACTTAGTCTTTTTTTAAACTTCCTTAAGTGGAATATAGTGCTGTTACATATGACGTAAAATGTCTCTCTCTGTTTTTTCCCCTTTGTGTGTTTGTTCAATGACATAGATCAAACTGGATTTAAGGATAAACATGACAACATTTTAAAAAAAAAAGATTATTTCGTTTATAGATAAATGCTAAAACGAATACTTACACATACCCACTTACATTTTTGTTCACCACCACCAGGCTACTTGTCCAAGGTGATAGTCATCATAAACAAGATCACAAGACTTCAGTTACCATTTGATTAATTAATTTTCCTTCTGGGACCATGTCCAGTTAGCCTTAAATAAAGCTACTCAGGGATGGACCTGCTTTATCTATACACGTGAATCAGATGGAAGCTGGAGTGCTACATTTGTGATCTTGAAATGGGAACTTATTGTTGGTGATTAAAAGAGGGGAAAAAATCAGGAGACAGTAAAGGTAGTCCATTTCTTAAATGTTTACCTAAAACAAAATTCTCAGGAATTGTAAATATCCTTGAAGCATGTTTGATCTTTGTTGCAGATACTAACTGAAGCAAGATAATTGCCCTTCTTTTAAATGCAATGCCTTTTTTTTTTTTTTGAAAATGTACTTTTGCATTTCTTTCAAGATATGAATATTAGCTTTGAACAGAATCTTGAACACTGAAATGTATAATTGACTCTTTCTTTGTGATTTGTCCTTAAAAAAATAAATCTCTAGATTTTAGCACGCTTAGCCAAGAGCTAACACATAAACCAGCAGAATTGAGGAGCTCACTGGTCACCCTAATCTTTTTTGGATTATTGTAAACTATCTATGAAAAATGAGTATGGATGACACAAAAGTTATTAAATCCACGTTCCTTTTATCTGGCTCTTTCCGTTTGGGATTAGAGCTCAAGGAGCCATGGAAATGCTTTCTAATGAGATTTTGAAATTCTTGTAGCAGTACTACAGGGAGCTCTTCTGTCTGGGAATTTGCTGGGGTATAACTCTTACTTGATTTCAAATAATTCTTTAGAAACATTAAGGATTCTAATTTCAGTTCAAGAAATACTATTGTCAAATCTGACAGTAAAATTGGACTATAATTTTACCTGACCGTTGGTAGCATGTGGTTCTTCCGAAGTAAATTTTTTTTGCAACAATCAGAATTTAATACCATGTCATTAGGAATTTCATCAGACTAAGTTGTGTTGTCAGCTTTCAGTTTTACGCCTAAAGGTGTATTGTGGTGATAGCAAATTAAATAGTAGTGCTTCCACTGAAGATAGTATTGACAGTAAGTATTCTCTATTGTGTGTGTAATCCAGTATTTGTAATTAATTGTAAAATATTTGTAAACATAACCATCTGAAATACCAGCAGTTCAAGGGATTTAGAATATGTGTTCAATTATTTGCTAAATTTGACATGTGTGGGTGTTAAACCTCCTGCAGTACTTTTAGAACTGCTGTGCTTTCTTTGAATTTGTGGCTATGCCTACCTGTTCTTATTGTCATTTTTTCTGTTATTCAGGAGGGATTACCGGCCTGTCTGTGATGCCCTTAAGAGGGAGGAATACCTAATGATGGTAAATACAACCAAATTTTGGGCCGAGAGTTTTTATGTTGCAGCTGCAGGTGTCTGGTTGCAAGGTGAGCAGGATTTGGTGGAAGACTATGGAGATTAGAAGGATGCTGAGTGTAGCTGGGGTGCCTTACACCCCAAATGTTCCACTAAACCTTTGGGTACTTTGGAGTTTATTTTCTTGCTCCAGCTGAAAACCTGGTATTGTAGAGGGATAATTTACTGGGAAAATTATTAATATATATTCTCACAAACAGAATTTCCTTACTTTGCTATGCTGTTTTTTTTTTGTTTTGCTTTGGATTTTTGTTTGTTTTGTTTGTTTTTTTGTTTGTTTGTTTTTTAAATGTGTGTGAACTTGTGCAGTAGAATAATCCACCTCTGGGCTGGTAATTTAAAGCTGTTTGAAAGAAAACATAAATTGTCAATTTAGGAACACGCTTCTTCCTGAAGGCAGAAGACTTGAACAGTTTTCAGCAGCAGTAACAACACCAGAGCCTTGCTGTGTGCCCAGTCAGGTCAACACCGTGATCCTGTGTGGTTGTAATTTCACCTCAGCCCCGGCTTTTCTGCCTCTCTGATAACCAAGAGGGGTTGTTACAATCACAGGTACCATAACAGAGGGAGAGTTTTATGGAAATAGGTATTCTTGTTGTTGCTTTCAAACATTAAGTAGCTTTGAGCTCTCAGTCAGTATGGCAGCTTTTAATATATGTACATGTGTATATTCAGAGCAGTTACTTGTGTGGTGAGTGACCAATACAGTCTACTGGAAAAGGACAGAGATTATTCAATTTAAGGACAACACCAACTTATACTGTCCCATTTCCTGTGAGGCTCCTTGGTTAGCCACACTAAGGGGTCCATTTTGGGAAAACTCCACTATTTTTTAACTGCAAACCCCTTTTATTACAGCAAACATAGGTCGGCCTCTGCCAAATCCTCAAGAAATTTGAATCAGTCTGACATTTTGTAATGAGGTTTATTTATGCTGCTGTATTGGGTGCAGGTGCCCAGGTGCCACACTAAGGGGATGGCAGGGTAGGCCCTGATAAGGATGGCCGGGGCTGCCTTGTGCCAGACACAGCAGGGTCCCACCACAGGACAACCCTCAGGTGAGCTGATGGTGCCTCAAGCATGCTTAGGAAACAGCAAAAATACCTGACAAGCTGCGGAGAGGGGGAAAAAAGAGTAAGAAACAGCTGAGGGAACCCTGAGGCCCATGAAGGAAGGGAGGAGGAGGAGGAGGAGTTGCCTCAGGTTCCTGAGCAGAGTTCCCTCCAGCCCCAGCCTTCAGGAAATTTTTACTCTTAGAAATTCAACGAGGAAATAAATAAAAAAGGTCATTACAGAGAGCTGAATTAGTAATCACCTTCATACAGTGTAGGCTTGTGAGAGTTTGTGTTTGTAAGACTGAAATCGGCCACGCTACAGAAGTCCTTCTTGTTTAGTAAGTGGGTATCTCTAGAGGTGAAAGGAGGAGTTGTACATTGGTCATGAGCACTTTAAATTTTTTCAGATTGGTAAATAATGGGAATGTGGACTATTTTATTTACTGCTTTACTAAAGTTGCCTTGCAATGTATAACCTAACAGATTTTAAAACTGCCCCCCCAGTTTTCATCTGTCGCCTTTCTCTTGGTAGCTGCTGACATGGTTCATGTATATAACAAAAAGAAAACTCTCTCCCATTAGACAAAACAGGTAGGGAAGAAAACCACCCTTCTGTGACTGTGCTATCTGCATTAATGGCTCTGCTGATTTTGTTAGACCCTGTGGTAACCCACACTCTCAGCCCCTTTTGGGTGGTGACAGGTTCACGTGTCCTCAGATCTGACCATGTTCTGCCTCAGAGGTGGCTTTCTCAGGTCTCCTAAATATCACCTGCATTTAGGAAAAAGGAAACAGTGGTTCAGAATTTCCTGCATGGATTCGATGTTCTCACATACTATTTGTCACGGCACACAGGTACTCTCAATCTCTCTTTAGGTTGCCTCTGAATATCTTATAAGTAGTGCAATCAAGGACAATTACTCCATCATTGGCTTGTGTGTTTATAACATATTAGAGCTTTCTGGGCTTAAGCACTGCAATCCATCCTGATTGCTACCAAGTAATCCTTTGCAGACTTGTAAATCAAAACTGTGGCTGATTTTCAGCAGCATGATTGCCATGTTTTTGAAACTTTGCTAATTAAAACTTTATGAGCACCCAATTTAAAAGCAGAGAACATTTTTCCCTGCATTGAAAATGAAAATAAGCCATAGCAGTCTCGGCAAAAATGAGTCTCCTTTATATTTGCTTTTCTTAAAAAAAATAAATTATATTTGGTGGTTTCAGGCTTTCCAAACCGTTTACCACATTTGTCTTTGAAGCTCTCTCTTCTGGTTAATTTAGCAGCAGGAACTTAACAAATCAGGCAGCTTAGCTAGACCTTCTAACTGTGCTGCAACTTCAGGTGCAACCCTTGTCACTGGTTTTGTGTGCTTCATGAAAGTATAAGTTTTAAATAGAAGACTTAGTGTTCTGAAATATAACATAGTTTATAAAAGGTTTCTGGGATTAGACACAAGCAAACATTACTCAGATATGTGAAGGCAGGGTTTCTAGAAGCCTACAATGAAACTCAGGATAAGAACAATTAAACATGAATGAAATGGGATTAATAAGGTTTATTAACTTTTAGAATATATCCCTCTGGTGGCTTTCTATAAACAATATGAAAAAAAAAGTAAGGGTTCCTAATGAAGCTATTAGGCTGACCTTGTATTTTGGGTCACTTGATAAATCCTACAAATCATGACTGCTCTGGTTTAAATTTCAAATCAGGTCATTTGTAGAATGCCAACAGTTACTAATTTTTAGTGATGACAAATAATTACTTTCACTTTAGTTTTTCACAGAACTCTACAGCAAAAATTAGCTCACTTTGAAGTGCTCCATCCAAGCTCAATAAAGTTGTCAACATAATGCATAGAAAAATAAACGTACATTAAGCAGCATAGTTCCTCTTTTACTTCAGTTTCCACTTCAGTAATCATATTTCTGAAAATAGAATCTGAAATCAGAAGAAACCAAGAGTACATGTTGAAGAGATGTGTTTGTCTGGAATGTGCAGTGTATGTAACAGTCTTGTATGTTATGTGATCAATGTTTAACTCTTATCATAATGAAAAACCCTGTGTTTAGTGGAATCTGTATTCCTCTAGAAAACAAAATTAAGTAAAATGAATTTAGTTTTTTATGACTTTTCCAGATGAGTAATTTGGTGTCATGCAGGAAGTACGTGTACAGAAAAATATAGGTTTGATTACAAAAAAATGGAAACCATATCAGAACAGGAGGCATACTTTGACATTTATTAAAATGTAAATTAAAGATATTGCACAGAAGGGATAGTGCCAGAATGCCAAGTGGCAATTTCCCAGTATATGTTATGGGATTATCTTCTCGTTCATGAGAACCAATCAGTCTAGAACTACATAGATTTGTAGTTCTTTGGAAAATGTGTATTGTATTAGTGCAAAGTGCATTATCCTAGTTATACCCTTTGATAAGTATTAAAAGAGAGGCTTAATTTCCTAATTTCTCTTGCTTGATTTTGAGTATTTAACAGCAATATAATTCTTCAAATCATAATTTCAAAGTTTTTTTAACTGTTACAAAATAGAGTGGAATGAGGGATTAAAGCAAACATTACCAACACCCTACACAGGTCACTGGCAAGTTTTAAACTTTAGGTTACTATGTTACCTTGAGCAATAAAATGCTATAACTGATGTTTTTTTTTCTTTTTTTTTTTTTTTTAAATGTACCTGCCACTAGAGGGGAATGGAAGTACATGTTTTGCCCCTAGAAAAGAGATGTCCTGATTACAGTCTTGGGTCTTGGAAGAGCCTGTTCTCTCACAGTTCTGTCTCTTCCTTCTCTTTCCGGTCTAGTTCTCCCCAGCTTTGGTCTCCACTTCTGTCCCAGAGTTTCTTCCATTCCTCTCTTGCTCCTTCCCACAAATTGTCCTCTTGTGTGTCAGCTGTGATATCCTGCCTTTTGTGTTAACTATTCTTTCCTTCCACTTCTGTCATTCTGTCCTCAAAACCTGGTGCTGCTTTCCTGCCTGCTGCTCCCAGATCATTTTGTTTTGCAGGACTTGCCCTTCCCTCCGTGCCCTTCCCTTCTTTGGTTGTTCACTCTATATGAAGCTTAGCATGACCAGTCTTCTCATACAGGAACTTAAAAAATAGGTCTAAAATGGAGAAATGTGGAAAAAGCATAACTTTTTTTCAGGATAATAGATATAATATTTTTTTAAAAAATCATGAACTGGCATTTCACCTAGAGGAAGAGAGATATCTAAAAACTTCATCCCGAAGACTTATCTTTGCTAAACTAATAAGCAAAACCTGAATTTGTGTAGTTCTGTAAATAAGAGTTAGGATTTTTCTCAACCTAAATATGCTGTTTGCTGCTGTGGGAAAGAAGTTGGTGGATAATTAATGAAGACAAGTAAGATTGAAAAGGCATTTGTTAAGGTTTCCTTTGAATTATTAAGTTCAACGTTTGTTAAGACAGAAACGATGTTAAAAAAGCAGTGACAGGATTAGTGGTTATTAATCACCTAATGCAGGAATGGTGCCACTATTTACAAACATTTAAATTAGTTTTCAGGATGCACCTGTCAGGCTGAGATTACCATCTGGGCAAATTGCACAAATTTAGAAGCTGAAACAAGATTTTGTTGTGTGTGTGTGTTTGATGATTAATAAGTTAGTGATACTGACTTGTGTGTTACCCTGAGCATATGTCAGAGAACCCAGGGAAATCAATATTACAGCCCATACATTCATTTCCTCCGTAGAATTTCTCACAGTGACGAGGTGAGGGATGAGGAATGAAAGGCTTTCATAATGACTGTCTGTAAAAAGCATTAATTACTTCTATCATATATAAATAGACCTGTATTTTTCATAAAATTTCTTGACCAAAGTGATTGACCTAAACCCACTTGATCCCAATTAAGAGTGACGAGAAGGAAGTGAGTAATATTTTTCTGTGGCTGGTATGGTCTGCTTTGGTTTATCCTGAAAAAATGTAATACTCCGAATAAACCTTGGACATTCTCACATCATGCCTATAAAATAGCTGGTTAAGAGTGATTAATCCCAGTTTGAACAAGAATCAGAGAAGTTATATGATAAAAGAAAATGTTTTATAGCTGCTAAGACCTTTCTGAAGTCATTTCTCCAAAGAATAAAATGCTGGGCTGTATAGATACATTGCAGTTAAGAAGAAGTAAATTTTGCCAAGATCCTAAGTGAAATGAATGGAAAGAGAATCAGAATGCTTTTGTGCAATTAGTGTTGCAAAATATTTCTTAGAAGTTAAAATGAAAAACTATTCTAAATGTCTAAGCTGTGCAAATACCTTGAAAAATAAAAAGGCAACAAGCACCTAAAGTTAATCAGAGACATCATTTAAAATGGTCTCTAAGGTAAGACAAACATACTTATTTTTTTATATGGTTGATTGCTCTTTAACAATTTAAAATATAAAGAAGGATGAATTCTGCATACTTTTGTGTCCATAAAAGGTTGGGTAACACACATTAATTAGAAATTGCCATCTGTTCTGTACTACTCCTGCATATTTGCGGGGCTGACATGAACAGGACTTTGTAACCTAATGCTAGTGAGAAAGGCATCAGGTATAAAATGAGGTTTCAGATGTTTTTTATATGCCTTAATAGATGGGCCATCGTTAAAGCAAATTAAGTAGGGTGACAGGTTCAACAGTTACATGTACTTGTGTCTGCAAAAATTCAATTTTGCCTTCCCTCAGAGGTGTGTAATGCTTTCAGGTGCCAAAGCTTTCTAGGAAAGTCCCAGTAGTATCTCTGCTTCTGTTACTAGACATTCACTCAACCACCTAAGTTAAAGGCAGCTGCCACTAATTCCTGCCTAAGTCATATGTGATTCTCTGTGTGCAGCTTTGGTACTTCACACACCTCACCTTCAGGGTTTCATCTGGCAGGCATGCACAGAGCGTGACTAAATTTCACACAAAGACTGCTTATATTTTGGCATTTCGGAACGGTCACATGGCACGAGCAGATCCATGTTACAGTTCCCAGCTGAAATCCGATATCTCCCCTTTTAGGAGGGCGCTATAACCATTACAGTATGTGTGTTCTAGGATTGCACTCAATTAAGAGTCTTCTACCTAAAAAAATGTGCAGCCAACAGTAGTGTGAATTTGCAGTGCCATTGCTATTTGCTGCCAGCTCCCCACATGGGAATTAATTTACACATTTCAATTCCAGTAAGGTGCCTTTTACAGAGATGCCTGCACTGCACACTCCTGTCACACAGAACCTTTGGAGCATCTGATCTTGAGCTGTAATTTACTGACCAACATATTAAACTCTGCATCCCCCTTACAACACCCGTGGAGCTAGAGGAAAGCCAGGTGACATGGGTGAACTTGTGATTCCTCTGCCTTCAGGTTAGACAGTAGGAGGTGAAAAAGTTGTACACATACAGAAACATGGGTGTGGAAGTTGGTAATTAAGGGAGGTAATAGCTTGTAAAGCTGCCTTTTTGTATGGAGTGGTCACCTGTGGTTTGAGCAAACCATTTTGGCTCTACACAGAAAAAGACTTAAGAGTTTGCTGAGAGACATTTTCAAAAGCCAGCACTGTACAGTGGAGATGGTGAAGTGTGAGCTCTTCTACCTACTTTCATTGCAAAGTCAAGTAGGATAATCTGACCATATTGAAATATAATATTTGAATCTTGAGAAATGATTTTATTTTCGCTGAGTGAAAGCGGGAAAATCAACATGATATAGGCAAAATGGCAATTTCAATACAAAACAATCTGATTATGTTGGGCAAATCTAGAGCTCAATAATTTTACAAGTCATTCATTTATTTATAAATGTAATTGTAAGAGCCATCTGTTAAGCATTCAGCCTTCTATACATTTTGACTTTAAAGAGTTATATGCTACTGTGGCAAATTAAAATGTTTGAATTATTCCCTTAAGTCTAACTATTGGGCTTCCAGTGACGCTGCTAAGGATTTTGGCAGGTAATATTCAGGATTGTGTTTGGTGTGTCCGACTGGAAAGGTAGCAGAGTTACCTTGTGCTTGGTGGTGGTCAAAGAAGAGTGGATAGCAATCTGCTGGACTTTGTGCTCCTCCAGCCCACAAGAGGAGGCCAGAAAAGACCTGGTGGCCTGTGGAATTTGGCAGAAAGTACAGAGACCTGTGAGTATTGATTTGTAAAGGGACAGTCCTGAGGAGTTGTCCTTGTGTGCTTAGATTGGACTGAAGGATTTGGATATCTCCCAGTCTGGGTTTCAGAGAAGGAGAAAGGAGTCCTTTATTGGCGTTACCTCATTGTCTGTGAAAAATAGATGGTTAAGTAAAAACTGCGGCATTCTGTTCAAATTCAACTATTTCAGAGCCCTTGTCATCCTTTCTTCTATTGTCAGAATCAATGTGGGATGTGATGATTTAGGAAATGGCAGTGAATACTGCGGTTAAAATGTTTCTAGACTTCAGCACAGGCTCTGCAACAGATCATAAATGTCATGATCACATATCGAGTATTTTAAAATAGAAGATTATTTTAAGAAATAATATCAGATCATGTATTTGGAGATCGCTGCTTGCCCAGAAGAAAAAAACCCTGCAATTATGGCTGACCCTCCAAATTCTCATATGTAAATGTCATATGAATAATGTTCTTCACATGGATAATATCAAGAATTACTCCTCCATTGTAATTTGCTGCCACACAGTAATGCCAAAATTTATCATTTAAGCTGGGACTATTTTTACAGTGAAGCTGAGTTAGTCACTGTAAGGCTCCTGATGTCTCTGCCTTGACATTCCCCCAAAACTGGAGATCTCCAGGCACCCTGGTGAGGAGGCTGGGCCCAGCATGGTCATGTTGCCCCACACAAGCTCCATCACCGTGGCATGGATGGGCATGGAAAGCTAATATCAACATTACATTAGGCACAGTAGCATGCTAATGGCAGCAGGAGTTGGAAAGCCCTCAGGCACCAAGCAGGACATGAGTGTTTGTCACCCTAACTTTGACCTAAATATTTTTTGTATGGGGCGTGTGCAGACAGGATGGCAAATGTGTACAGAAAATCTGAACAGACCAGTAATGCTGTCCCCGCTTTCCTGGGTTACTGTTCTGCTCTGTGCATGGTGGTGATGAACCTGGCTGCCTCCGGGTGGTTCCTGTTGGTGGGAATTCTGCAAATCTGGTGAGCATGGCCAACAAAGGCAAATTAAAGGGAGAGGAGGAGAATTTTGCCCCCAGCTATGGAAGAGTTACTTCTCATTGTTTTAGCTCTATGGGAAGTCACAGTGGTACATACGGCACGTTAATGTTAGGGTGTTTTATTGTATCACTCTCTCATGCTGTGTTCATTTGCAGGGACAATATGACTTCCATAATATTTATTTTAGGGTCATTTAATTACTTTAATAATGGAGATTTAAATTGCAATTAAAACCTGTATGATTTGTTTTAATAGCTTGCAGCTCGTTCAGCATATGTTTTGATATTATAAAACTGCTTCAATAGACAATGAATTCATTTGTCCCTTTCACTTATTAAGATGCATGTGTACTTCATCAGGTTTATTCTTTGTGATTTGTGAGTGTGGAATTAAATAATAAAGTCACACATGGACACATGCCAAATTTATGACTTGATGGATTATGACGGCCCTTGTGAAAGAAAGAACTGAGAAAGCAAGTAATCGTAATTGTATTTAATATTAAAATAATAAAATTTTACCTATTTAACCACATCTTAGGAATTATTCCACTACTGAGTCATATGGCACTGTTAAAATAGGTTGCTGACTAGAATAAATTTTATATGGTATTATGGATTTCGTGCTTTTTTCTCACTAGTCTTAGGGATTTTCTTCCCTTTAAAACTGCATCTTTCAATTAAATTTGATCATTCCTTTTTTTCCATTATTCGGTATTCTCTGTCTTCTGACATAATCATTAACACACTTTATATAAAGAAACAGTTTTAGTTCCCTTTTGTTAATTTCCACTATTTTCTGACAATGAGCTTATATTGTCCACATCATCTGCTACAAAGATTATTTTCACTTCCAGTTCCTTTCAACTGTTTTTCTTGTAACAGGACCCACATCCAGGAGGTGTTGAACATTTCTGAGGAGGAATCAGGTACCTTCAACATTATGTGACTGCAGAGTGTGCTCTGAGGCAGCTGAAACAATATTTGGTGAGGATTTAATAGACTTTTTTTGTGACACTTCAGTATCATACACCAACCCAAAGCCTCCTTAATCAGTTCTGTTTTCCATCTATGCATATTACAGGGAAGAGAACTGGAAAAGCATTGAACTAATGGGTTTTTCTTTTCCTCTTCCTCTTCTTGTCTTCCCCTCTATCCCTCTCTCTCATGTTTTGGGTTGGTTTTTGGAATTTTTTTGTTTGGTTTGGTTTTCATTTTTACATTTGAGAAAGGACAAAGGAATCATGTCTTGTTCCTATTTTGGTTTAGTAATGACTATTCTAGCACAGTCTTTTGTGTTCCAACGTGAGCAGCATCAGTGGTAGCCACCAACTACTTTTCCTGTTCTTCAATGTCTTACATATCAAAATGTCTCATGAGATAACAGGTAATTGCCATAATCTCTGAAACTGAGAGTGTAGGGAAAGGGATACATGCTTATTAATTGAAAATTCTAGATCAATTTATCTTGAATTTTTGGGATTGGTAAAATCAGAATCCAGGTTTGACTCTTACACAGTCAGTACTTTTATCTGTTGCTTATGCTGTCCCATAAATCTCTCTTTATAGTATATTACTGAGTAACTAAGAGGCTTTCTATGGTATTTTGTTTTCATGTCATGGTAGAAAAATTGAGACATTTTTAAATTTGTTTGAACTGGATATATGTAAAAAAAAAAAAAGGAATAATTAATGGAGTTTAATTTTCAAATGTTGCACTGCAATCTTCTGAGAAAAATCAGGTACAAACACACATTTATTCTTCAAGTCATTCTCAAAATGATCTTAAACATACTGTCCCCACTTGCCAACCCGTGCATATGCTGTCCTAAGTATAGGTACCAGGTCTGAAGCACCTTAAATGAGGTTTAAAGTTAATACATTTAATACTTTCCTGAGTCAGGACCTAAACTGGTCAGTGCCGTTCATCTGTATAACTGCTTAAGTAGCATAAACATTGGAGGGAAAAATAAACCCCCAAATCCAGAGGCTTGTGTCACTTGTTTGCTTGTTTTACTGTCTAGAGGTGTCATAGTGACATAAACTTGTGTGGTGCTTTTTTTTCTCTCTCTCTCTCTATTTTTTTTTTTTTTTCCTTTCCAGAAGCAAAAGTGAGTAAACAGCTTGAGCCACTGGCTTTCAGTCAGCATGGTTCCTGTGCTAATGAAAATTTGGAACACCACTGCAATCTGGAGTGCTTGGCAGAAGCAGGAATTTCTCTGTGCTGTTTATGAGGTATATAAAAAGGTCAGTGTTACTTTATAGATTTTTAGCCTTAGCAGTATTTTTTTTATGATTTACTTTTTCTTGTTTTGTAACAACCATGATTTTTTGTTCTGGACATGGAATGTAACTTTTTTGATTGCTTGGCATGTTGTGGGAAAATAAATTGTGTTTCTAAATTCCAGACACACTTTGACTGTATTATTAAGAAAACATTGCTCCTGGAATAATAAATTGTGGGGTTATTTTAAGCAGTTGTACTACACTTTCTAAATCTGCAAAATAGTCAGAAGAATAAGAGAGTGATCAAGGCTGGGTTTCTTTTGTTTTAACAGGCAGGTCATCAGTTGGCCTATTGGCAAAACTCCATTCATTGTAATGGCCAACCTACATGAATTTCCAGAAGCTGCAGATTTGGATAATAACTTCTGAGGTGTCTCAGAATCCTTGACTTCTCATCTAGCACTGCCAACAGTACCAATTACAAGATCATTTTTGTGATGCTAGCCCGCCCCTCCAAAAAAAAAAAAGGGTAATAAATGCATTTTTAGGCCACTGGACAAATGGCATTTGCCAGTATGAGCCAGCATAAGATAGTGAAGTAAGGCTCTGTATGTGCTGAAAATACATTGAGGTCTATATCAAATACAAGTAATTTGTTCCTCAGGTGAAATACGGATGTTTTAAATGCACTGTTCAGTTGAGAAGGAGGTGATGTTTCCCATTTGTAAGAAATTGAAATCTCAGATTTTGGACTCCTATTTTTATTTTATCTTCTTAGTGACGCTTCAGAAGGGGAGCAAATCATTCCTGAGGTGCCGTTTTGACCTACCAGGTGCTTAGATTTCAGGAGGAATTGATACATTCTGAAATGCAGAAATATGTATACACTGTCAAGTATAGACAAAGAGCTGCAGAGTGTTGGTGGTTTCATAAAGTTGCATTCTTTTCTGTTCTGATTCCCCCCAAGAAATCTCCCTACTCTCCTTTTACTAGCAACTTTTTTTTTTTTTTCTAGGTTACAGAACCAAATGTTAAGCCGCACAATTAAAACCTGTTGATTTAAGCAACATCTTATTATTTTAATAGTCAAGTGACTGTGCTCCCCCTGTGTGGCCCACAGTACATAGGTATAACACGGTTCTAGCAGCTGTGAAAACAGTCTGCCTTCCCTGTGTTTAGATACCTATCTGTGGCTAGGGAGCAACAGAGGAAGTCAAAACTCCAAGAATATAATGAGGGTAGAGAATGTACAGTCGGCGCGTTTCTCCCAAATCTTGCTAAGTAAAGCAGTTTGAGGACTTGTCCTTTTGTCCTGCCAAGTTTTACCAATCTGAACTTTCTCAAGCGTTTTGTGTGCTTAATTTCACTCTTTTAAAGACAGGCCCCTCCAGTGCTGTGAGATTGTGACTCTGGACTTGAATATTCCTCCCACAGAGGTTGGTGTGATTTAGCCCATACAGAGGCACAGGTCACAGGGTTATGCCTGTGACAAAGAACACTGCTGGTTCCTCAAGAAATGTATTGAGTTCTAATATCTTCTTTTGAATTTGCTTGCACTGCACAGTGGGTAGAGAAAACAGTTTTCAGACTTAAATTAGGAAATAGGCTAAAGTTACACACCTGATTCAGTAGATGGTAGGGAGTTTAGTGGCAGGTTATGAAGTTAATAAAGATTTGAAAAACATTAGGTGTAAATTCTCTTTACAGTGGTAATGAACCCTTTCCAGAACAACTGTTTCTGGAAAAAGGCTTTCCTACTGATTTCCCTCAATGATATATTTTGGCTTTTTGAGATAAGTGATCAGTCTGGAAAAGCTACAGAGCCGAGCACAACTTGATAACCAAATTTAGAGGTGTATTTGAAAGGGCATCCTTTATTTCTTCCGAGATTTTGCTGCCTTTTGTAAATCAGGCATTGGAGAAATGCCTTAAAATCATCCTCTGATCTTCAGGCTAAAAATTGTGGCTCTGGCATCCTCGTGGGATTTCAGTCATCTGATGTGGATGTCAACAGAACACACAGCTCCCTTTAGAGAGGAGCTGTTGTCAGTACCTGCCTGAAGATGAATGAACAGATCATCCAGAAATTTTGGCATCTGTCATCCCCTGAGGTTTTTACAGCATGTGTGCATTTACCATTCTAGTCTTCAAAAGTAACTACTGCTGTTCAGTAATTCACAGCCTATTTAATGCAAGGGGACACTTTGTATTCTCTTTTCATTTATTTTAATTTGTTTTTTTATGTCATTATAAGCAGTAACAAGGTCTGTAAAACAAGCAAAAGCTTAGATAAACACCTTAGCAGGCTGGCAAACTGTTTAAGGAACACAGTTTTCTTCCATAAATTATATGGAGCTTCTCAAACTACAGGGTTTTGGTATGATCTATATTATTTTCTTCTTCTAGATGCAGATGCCCTTCAAATCACTATCACCTTTGCAGCTGGACCTATTCCATGCAGTTAATCATTGGAGGTTCCTTTTGACCGAACTGTTCTATTCTATCTTCTGTCTCTGGAGGTTGCATTCCTTCTCTTGACTCTTCACTTTTCTACTCTAAAGTTATGAGTTTGATCGTCAGTCACTTTAGTCCTTCTGTCATCATTGTAATGATATTACTATAATAATATCTTGAAACCCTAATTGGGATAAAGTCCTACTGTGAAAAAGGGAAAACCAGAAAAGAGACTGACGATCGATAACTGAAGCAGACAAAATAAATTGGAAATTGTTTGATCGTGCATGTCAGATGAGAACATGTGGGGAATTGTAATTCTGCCAGTCTTATCTATTGGCCTCTTCACTGGTGCTACCAATTCACCAAACCTGCTTCTACTTTGCTGCTCTCTTACTGTTATTTTTCTTTACTAGATAATGTAGATATTTTAAGAAGGTATCTTCCTATATTTAAAGAAGTATCTCTTTACTAAATAACTTCTTGGTCACTCTCTTACCTTTTAATATAATTCGAAATTCTCATTGCAAACTTTATAGTTTGGTAATTATTATTTCAAAGATTTTCCAGGCTCTGCAGCCTGTGGCTTTGTTTAAAAACAAACAGTCAGACACAGGCAAAACACACAGAAAATAACCCAAGTCCTTTTACTCCAACAAATAGACCAGCAGAGGGAAGTATCTTATGACTATGCCAGGCAGAGAATGGATAACCAGAAGATTTTCTGTTAACTTGCTGATGAGTTAATTAAAACAAACAGTTTTCAAACCACAGGGTTGTTACTAGGCCAGTCTCACTGTATTTTTTGGTGCTCGTTCACTGATTTTTAGAGTTTAGGTATTACTTTTCAGTATGCGTGTATTTCTTGTGTCCTTATCACCATGAGGGGATATGGATGTACTTTAAAGGTGACTACCTGATATCTTGAGAACACAGTGAGATAAATAATGTGATGGTATTTGCTTCATGCAGTAAAAATTACAGCAACACAGTATCTTGGAGGTCATAAGCTAAGTGACTGCAGAATGGCGTAATGAGTAGCCTGAGCTGGTACTTGGAGGGGCGACACAACACAGAAAGGATCATCTAAGCCTAAAATGGAAGAATGTTAGCACCATTCTAGAAAAGGTGCAAGGAGCCGAACCAATTATTTTGTGACTGGGCCTTAAAAATCAGTCTGTTAGGGATATGGAATGGCCTGTGTTGTTATTAGCATAAGTTGTGAAATTGTTTATCCATCTATCAGAAAAGGCTGCTTCAGTTGTTTTGAACACACAGACGTGCAAAGGTTTTTAAGGTTTACCATCTCTTCATCTTCCCTCGAATTTCTACCTTGTCCTTGTATGCTACCATGAAAAGTGCTCTGTTAGCACATAGCGTAACATATTGTATGGCACGTAACGCACACTTTCAGCAGATGAAGCAATCAGCAACATCTCTACTCCCTGCAATTGTGCTAGCCAAGGCTCCGTTTGTCTCATTGTGTCCAAGTCAGTATTTCCTCATCCCCTTGGAATTGTTTTAAAAACACAGAAGCTGATTTTAGAAACGCTAAAGCCAATGGGAACTGCAGGAGTGCCTCACCTCTGGGAATCCAGCCCACATCCTTTTTGTTTTGAGTATAGGATCGATCCTAAATGAGAAACCTTTTGTATTTTGGAAACTAAAAGGGAGCTGAAGCAAACTTCTTCATACTTGGCAAAAGTAGAGTTGTTCTTGATGGAGACCAAGCATAGAAAGTTCTAGTCTGAGAGGATTATGTTTGTCAAAGTTATGACAAATCTGAACAGAGAGTTTTGCATAGAAATCCCTCTCATTTTACTTTCCACAGTGACAGTAGAGTACTTTTATGCAAAAAAAAAAGGAATAAAATATGAGAAGCTAGATTTATATTCACCAAACAATTGCTAGTAAGCAAAAACCAAAACCAGATCAGCATAATGATGTTTTTGTCAAGCGTAACAATTTTGGTTTGGCCCAAATACACAGAGACAGATTTGGACTTTCTGTCACAAGTTGCCAAACATTTGTTTTCATTTAGATCTGTGTATTTGTCCATGTGCATATTGACAAAGGGGATTTGACTCCAAGAAGAACAGAGGTATGATCCAACTCCCAGCACAAATCCTTCTACTGACTTCAGTGGGAGTTGGATCAGCACCTTAGTGACAATGTTCAAAAGAGAGTGTCCAGAGTTAAACTATCAGTTCTTCATCCAGCTCTCATTGAAAACAATTAAATCTTTCCATTAACTTCAATTACTCTTGGATCTGGCTTTAAAACACAAATTCTGTCTAATGGGACATATGGAGGCTATAGTATTAGGTGTATTTTGAACACATGAGGGCACGAGAATTTAAGGACAGAGGGCTGAAAGCCAATATTAACTGAATACAAACTATTAGAGGTTAGAAATATGCAAAATTAGTTACTTTTAAAAGACTGTGATTGTTGCAATAAATCAGAAGTCTTCATTCTCTTTAAACCATTTTTAGGGTATAAAGAGGACTGAACTGTGGCTGCCTCTTTGTTGGTTCTGGTTCAGAAAAACATTCAGACAGCAGTTAAGCAATGCAACTTAAGTGTGTGCATAAGTCCTTTCTTAAGGAGGGGAGGAATTAAACACATGCTTTAGTGATTTCCTGACCTGGGGCTTTTATTTTCCTTCTGTGAATATTAGTGAAAGTACCTTTTTGTTCATAAGAACACTCTTGAAAAGCACATTTTGAGCCCCTGGCTCAGATTTGCTTAATCTAATCAAGGAAGAGAAAGTCACGTGATGAGTATTAGCTAACCAGTTGCACAATTTGTGGGTAACCATTAAATCATTTCAGATAGTAAAAACTGTAATAATTTGCAATGTGCTCTCAAATAATTAATAAACATAATACAGAGCAGTTCTGTAGTTCTGGATGTTCTCTCAGTGAGGAGCATTGCAAGACAGGGAATATTTTTTGCTGGGAAATACTAACACCTGAAAGAAACTTCAGATGGGCTGTTTTCTTATAAGGCAGAAACCCTCATAATTTCCTGCAAGTATGGAAAGAACTTCTATTATCTGCATTGCTCAGAATTTTTATGATTGAATAGAAATAAATCCAGACTAACCAGACTTACAAACAGTTGTGCTTAAAATACGTCTGTGGAAATTACAAAAGAACCTCACAGATACCTGCAGGTACCTTTCAGACAATACTGCCAATTTTATTTATGCAAGCTCAGATGAATATGGCATTTGTGTGAAATTAGTGTATGTTTGCAAAATGCCTTTGAGAACAATAAGAAAGCTTTTTTTTTTTTTTTTTTTAACATTTTACATGATTATGTGTGTATTCCACATGCTTTACTTAGACAAAATTTTGAAGCAAAGATTTCTGGGTCAAATTACCTCGTTTCTTGTTTGTAAACTAAGCTATCTAATCTGGCTCAGTGTCTTTTCATCATATGGTGTTAGTCAAATAAATTCATCTTTGCTTAGGCTTACTGTATAGGGAGTTTTCAACTCAACAGTTAAACACAAGCTCTGGTAAGGGCAGGGTGAAAATGGAGCAGAGACACTATGGAAGAGCGCTTTGGGCCCCAGAACTCAGTGCCGTGAGATTACTCATTTTTCATTCTTCTAAAGGAAATTCTTAGCTCAGTTTATTTCAACTCGCTATAGCTGATGCCAACCTGGCATCCAGAATCCATAAACACCCTGAAAACGGGGTAACTCCAGGAGCTGCTAACTGGCCCAGGCATGTCTGTGCATGTGGCACAGAAAAGTTCTCTTAATTATTGCAGAAAAGCCCTCTGTAGGGTGCTGATGTTACGGCAGTAGGTAGAGTGGACTGAGGACACAAACAAGTATAAAGATGTTGGCTTCCTTTTTATTTTTGCTTCCATCTAGAATCCTGCCTGTGAAATACCCAAACTGCTTTGACCTCCTTCTACCCATGCGTGAACAGAGAAAAATACTTCCTTATTGCCTGTTCAGCAGAAGTTGGTACATCCAGTGTTTTGGAAAGAGGATCTTACAGGGTTTTTTAAACAGTGGGCAAGGTACCTCTTTTTACCATGAGGGAATCTTCAGTGTACTTAAATTTTACTGTCTTCAGCAGTGGGATGGCAACTCCTGGGACTGACTGTGGTGACTGAACCAAGTATATTTACTGAAGAGCCTAGCTAGCTGTAAACTCCGTGGTACACAGGATCTGCTGAAGAGCATTCTGCAGTTTTTCTTCTCAGCCCAGTATTTTTTTTTCCAAGGTCTGCAATTTCATGTTAGTCTGTTGCAGCTACAGGTGATATTGGTCGGTATTTCTCTGAAGTTCCTACTTAGGTCAGAAAGACTAATCTCCATTTAATCCCTGTCAGGGGTGAGGTGTTTTTTGAAGACTTACAGCCAGCCAGTAGAATAGCAGGCATTGGGACACAGTGGACTTCAGGTTCCTGATCCCGGGCCGTTCTTTTTAACTGCTGAGAAACCAGAGATTTACATCCTTGCCTGCTGGGGAACAGAGTGGCATATGGAGGCCACACGTTTTACTTTACATTTCTCTTTGGACCTTTTAACATGTACCCTCTTAAACAGTGTCAATGGGTTTGATACCATAGTCTATATGGAGTCTGGAATGAGACCCAGCTATGTTTGGCTCTTTGCCACAGAAGTCTGGTACTGCTGCTTTATAAAATGCATAAAAAATTACTTGCATGCAAGTCTGGCCTTGGGCTAGACTCCCTCAGGAGCAAAGGAGATTGCAAATCTCAGCACACTGTAGGTACTTGAGCAGAATGCTTCTCCCTCTGAATGGAGTATGAGGGAGAGGGCCTGCACTGAAACAGCGTGCCCACGTTCTAGTGGGTGCAGGAAGAGACCATGAGGGACAAACTAGCTAGAAAATTATAGTGATATGAGGCCAGTGGAGGGAAATTTAATCTACAATAATTCTTGAAGGTGTACAATAGGATCTTGTTGCCTTAATATGCAACAGGCAGATTTGAGACTAGAGGCAGGAGGAAAAGTCATGTGTTATGGTACACCTTCACTCAAGTGCCTTAATCTGACCCTAAAAAATGCCAAATGGTGTTATCCAGTGCATAGAATAAGGATCAGGTTGAGCTAACTCCTTCTAGACTTGAAATTTGAAACAGATTCCATGCAAAAATATTCATCCGAGGCAAAAATAAAACTTATTCCTGGGAAACAAAGTTTTATGTTCAGAATTATGTGCTTTTTTAGCTAATGACACAACATTTCATGACTACATTGACTAAGTGAAGGTCATTTACAGTAGACTGCATCATCATTCTAATTACAGAAGATGACTAATCATTTGTCCTTTCTTTTCAGTTTGAATGTTTGGTTTGGACCAGTTTGGGTTTGATGCTAGATTTTCCTGATGGCACGGAGTTCAGGGAACCTACATTTAGATCATTTCTTTGCACGTCTCATAGTGTAACTTCAGTATAATTTAACGGCAATGTCATGGTACAGTTGTCTGAAAGATACTAAAATACATGCTATCTAGTGTATTTAGCAGGCCATGATAGATTTGATTTCTCTGTCTTAGCCCTCTGTAATCTAAGGGTAAAATACCTAAAATAGGCATAGAAATAAGGAATATGAATCTTAGACACAGTCATCTCTAAGCTACTCCTCACCTAAGACCTCACCTACTGTATGGCCTTTCTAATTTGTAAATTTTAAAGTGCATAAATAGGTAATTTGCTTTCAGGCATACCTTGCCTTCATGTGCTCTGTTTATTTTGCAACAGGGAGTGGATGTTTTGTACCCCTCGCTGTGCCATGATCTTTGAAAATTGTCTCCATTTAGTTTCTTTTTCTAATTGTCTTTATGGAGATCATGAGGGGTTTTCTTGTTCTCTGCGTTTGTTAGATCCAGTATGCTAAGTGTGCTGTACTCTGCGCAGAGGAAAATTCTTTTCCTTGAAGCATGAAGTGAGCACCAGAAATGACCTCTATCATTTACATGCTTATGAAATAAAACAAGGGAAAAGCAAGTTTTTCCTTCATCTAGGAGAGGAAGCTGTAGTTTTGACTCCATCTTCAGTCTTCTGGAGAATGTACCAGTGTTTGTGATTTTACGTTTCCAATTGTCATTAGTGACTGACTATACATATGAGGGTTGCCTTTTCTTTAGTAAACGTTTATTTTAATCACATATTTGGCCTTGGATTCAGCGAAAACTGAAGAAGAAGCAAAAACTTTGAAGAATGCTGCAGTTCCACCTCTATTTATGACTCTGTTTATCTACATATTGCAAGCAAGAAAAAATGAAGCGTCAGGAGCTGAAACTATACAAAGAATAGGGGCCCAGGTCCTTGCAGGTATGTGACTGGTAAATCTCATGGATTTTATTAAGAGCCTGGCTTACCCTCGTTAAATGAGAAAACTGAAGACATGGATGAAAGTTATGCTGTTCATCTGACATTCTTTTGTAAATTTTTTTCCCCTTCTCTGCATTCTGTAGGGTCTAACTATGGTTGGTATTTTCAATGGAAAATGTTGCAAGTATGTCCATGCATTTAAACTTTAAGTGCTTATCCCTTTTCAATGTTTCTACTGTACATACATGGACTTTTTTCTGTACTGATTATATGTGATGGTGCTAATTTGAAATCTAGGATTCCACCAACTCACTAAGATCTGAATGCTGTTAATGGAAACCACTCCCTTACAGAAGGTCAACAGATAAAATATGTGTTTTAATGAAGGTGTTAATATTCAATAACTGAAAAAAAAGCCATTTGAAATCTTTACTTTAAGAAGCAAATTATGTAAAATGGAGTTAATGAAACAGATAATGCAGAATACAAGGAGCAAGATTCACAAGTTTTCTTAGAAGTCTTAATGTAGCCACTGCAGATATACATACATGTGACTAGTTATTGAGATCGACGTAAATAGCTGATGTGGATGTGGCGATGAAAGCAATGCAGATCAAGAACAAGTCACAATCCCATTATGGAAGTAATGCATTCTGTGTAATGTTCAAACACATCTGTGGCCCCAAAGAATGAAAACTGGTTGAAGTCATTAGGCAGAAGCCAGAATCTTGATAATGGCAGGACTACTTCTCTTCCCAGGATAATTATTAAACTGACCGAAGTATTTTGCGGATTTGATGGTCTGCTGAAGATATAAACATACACGGGTTTCTGCAAATCATCAGTGAAGTGTTATCCAGCTTCTGCAGTACTCAACCACCAACATTGCCAGGAACGCTCATATCAAATTAATTACGAGAATCGTGAAAACACCATGAGCAGGGACCACACGAATGGCTCTCCCTGCAACACGGGACTCCACAAAGCTGAACTCGCTGTAAGTCTGTGAACAACGTTACGAATTCTTGCGGGTTTTTCTTTTTGTTTCTTGTAAAACGGTGTCTTGATCAGCATCAGCTCTCCATAGCATTTTCCATAATGAACTTCTGACCTTAAAGTTATTGTTAGCTTTGAACTTTTCATATGGCTACGATGTGCCTGTTGTCCTTCTCTTTGAGGCCTCACAGAGACAGCCAGTCGTCCCAGGAGGCGTTGCACAACTACTGTGTGTTGCTGTGCTTTCTGTCAGACACATTTGGGTGGATAGGGAGATCACAGTGAGGGCTGTGTGCATTTTCCTTAAATGTGCTTGAAAGGTGGAGGACAGAAAGCTACTCTGTGACTGAGGAGAAGGTCACTGTGAAAGTCCAGCTTGCTTCCTTAGGTTGCTCTGCAATGTGAGATCACTGGCAATGAAGCAATTTTGAAGAAATCCCTGGTTATGGTGATTCATAGACCAAGTTTTGCCTTCATAAGCCAAATGCATGTTTTCTGAGGTCAGGAGAACAAAAAAGGAGGGAAAAGCGACTTTTAGAACTTTTTCCTAACCTTGTTATGAAAGTTTATTCAATTTCCCTTGCAGAAAGGATCATGGCCTGTGCTAGAGATGGAACGGAGGAACTGATGGTGCTGGCAAGCCAGAAGATGATTCTTGAGTAATGTTGTCTACAGTGGCAGGTAAAAAAAAATGCAATTTTATTTTATTATGAAATACCACAATGTAGATAGAAAGTTAAGGAAAAACAACTCTCCCTGGTCATGAGGACATGGATCTCGACCCCTTTTCCTCTTAGTGCTCTTTCACCCTGATTTAGTTTTGTGAGATTTTTTTCTTAGAAGGTGATAACTCTGTGAGGAAGAAATAACACAAACCAATAGAACTTCTCCTTGCAGGGGGAGAAATGTGCATATTTTGCATTGTGCTCTGTTACTGATGGTTTCATTGGAAGTTTTTATTGGAAAAGCTATATAGGGAAAATAAAAACTCCAACAAACAGCTTGCCTGATACTTTAACTGTGAAGCATAAAGAGAATGATCCCCTGACTGGTAAAAAATGTTTCTCAGCTCTCACAAGGTGTGTTTTGTTTGTAATCTTAGGGTCTAGAAATACCAAATCATCAAGTCTGGTACTTAGTACCCCTCACCCCAACAAAATAGACTTTTAGTCTGGGATGGAGTTTTTATGAACAGTTTATAATCCATACCAAAATAACAATTTATAAAGGAGTGCTGACACAAATTTAGAACAGGATCCAATAAAAACATTGTATGACTTCTGGAGTGCAGGAATGTGCATAAGGTTACAACCTTCATGTGCAGTTCCCCCAACACAAAAAAAGGGTACAATTGTCTTAGTGGGATGTACATGGATTTTTGTGGTACCAAAGCCAAACAAAAGAGGGAATAATTGAATTTGGCCTCTAATGATAGCAATGCAAATGTGTTCCTCTGTGTGGTTTACAACCTTTTCTTGTATAACAAGTGACATGATATTACATTCTGGAGTGCAAGAAACAGTTTTGTGATACAGAAGGTTAGGGAGAGAAATAAGATTTTCTGAATTAAGTTATAGTGAATGACAGATGGGGGAGAAAAACTGATTTATTTAATGTTATCTACACTTGAAAAAACAGAAATTGGGATGTGTCTCCTTGCTGTTTTTTCAAGAAAACACAATCTGTAGCAGTGGTGCTGTGTGGCAGGAAATTATCTGAAATAATTAAGTGGTCAAGCATGTTAAAACCGATACTCTTCTCATCAGCATCCAAAATATGAAACCTGCCAAAAAATTCTGATTGCCCTGTACTCTGTCCAAATTATTTTATTATTTGCCAAGAAGGGCTTTGAAATATTTGGCAGAGTCTATGACCAGGAGAAAATGAAACAGAAGAGAAAGAAGTGGAGCACAATAAAGAAATACCCCCCACCACCTTGAAAAATAGCAGGTTTGAGGGGTTAGCCCTTTCAGAAGAGCTGATAACTGTATAACTCACACTAAGTAATTAATCAGAAATAATTTATCAGGAATAGACAAAATAGACTCAGTTAAAAAGCGTTCCAAACTTTAAGGTGTTTCTTGTTAGAGCAGCTGCTTGAATACTGTGATAGTCACAAGGTGTGTTGATATTAAACATCAAAGTATCTTTCCATTCATTTACTTTGATACGTAGCTGTGATCCATGAAATAATGTACAGAAATGTCACTGACTAAGCCAATTCTAAATTAAACAATCATGATATAACTAAAGTAGAGTTTCAAAAGAGTTCCACAAACTTGCATCACAGCCCCAAGCAACAAGAACCTCAGTCCTTGTTTCATTTTAAAGAACAGTGAGTCAAATTGATTTTTCATCTGGGACTGGCTCACAAATAAGTAAAATCCAATATTTTGTTTTCCATTTCAGGGATACTCTCTTTGCTGTAACTGTTCTTTTTCATGTAATGAAGTATGCTGAAAAAAACGTTCAGCTTTCATAGCTGTTAAGCCCTTGATGTTGTATTTAGGGGATATCTTTGCCCATACCTTGACAAATCAAAGGTGTTCTTTTGATAAGATGATTTTGACTCCAGACATCATTACTGCTTATGATTCTTGCTTACCAAACAAAATTCACAGGAAGTTTGAGCTGTGCAGATACATTTCAGTCCTCCAAGTGGATCCCTCTGCCTGAGCTCTGCAGCCTTGGACACAGCCCTGCTGTGTCTCCCATGTACTCCAACACCTTTTTCTTTTTCGGGGCTGGCAGTGGGAAAGCACAACATGTTTTTGGATCTGGCACACATGTGCCAGTGAGGACAGTCCTGCCAGAGGAGGGAGCAGTGCTGGCCGTGGCCAGCTCCCTCCACCTTTGCAGTTCCTGAGGGAGGCAGGAGGGCCAGAAACTGATTAGAGGACCCGGGTCAGAGATTTTTGAACTCTGAATTTGGCAGGCAAATGGAGACAGAATGGATTTTGAAGTATTGTATTTTAAAATGCATTTATTCATAACTATGAAAGCTGCAGACATATTGTGTTACTGCAGCAGGATCTTAAGCAGATGTTTAGATTTTACAGAAAAGGCCATATGGAGAAATCCTCAGTTTTCCTTTAATTTAAAAAAAAAAAGTCATTCTTACCTTTGGTTTTACACGCTAACACCTACAGGGAGACAATCTACCTCATTGTGTCAGATTGCTTGTATATAAGGATTTCTTTTATTTTTTTTTTTTTTTTTTCTGATTCGGCTGAGTAAATCGAGGTAAGTGTATTGTCTCCTGCCATGACACTGGAGCCAATGTCTGTTGTTTGCAAGGAAGCTTGAAAGGAAATGGTAGAGGAAGCACTTAGAGTAAGATTTCTCAGAGTTTTCCATAATGTTATCATAACTGAACAGAAGGATTATGTAACTGTTCAGTTTATTTGTCTCATAGTTGCTTGGACTATCTCTAGTTTCCATTATACATTGACCCAGCAGACTTGGCAAAGCCAAAGAAATTGATATGCGGAAAAACTATATTTTAGGGAAGGAATAATGTTCTGTTATTTTCCATTCATATGATTTATTATTTTTCTCTTTAATTAGAAGGCCATACCAATAATGGCATTGTCCCTTCAAAACACCAGGAAAGGTTCTGTGGGTCAGTGACCTCTGCTGGTCTCCACATTGCAATGTGTTTTTCAAAGCATATGCCCAGAGAGCCATGTACCTGAATGTTTTAGTTCAGCTCGGGAGTGCTCTTCT
The DNA here is from genome assembly GCF_003031625.1 of Empidonax traillii. Lineage (NCBI taxonomy): Eukaryota > Metazoa > Chordata > Aves > Passeriformes > Tyrannidae > Empidonax > Empidonax traillii. Next base: position 374,742 of record NW_020955649.1, read on the forward strand.
GAAGATAATCTACCAGTTGTCCACACTTACCTTGCTTTGATATGCATTGGCAAGGGATCTTGGAGCAGATGAACTGGATTCCTTTCAGATGAAACTATGCTGGAAGATGCACTCCAGCATTGCTGCTAATGCGCTCCAGCTGCTGTAGGGCTTTCAGGCCGTGGAACCTGACTGGTCCAAAGTTTAACAAATAACCAGACAAACAAAAATCAGCAAGACTCGTAGTCCTGCCCCTCAGGTTGTTAGTGTATGGACTTGGTGTGCTCAGCAGCAAATTTTTACCCTTGAAAAGCCTTTTGGTTCATCTGTAGAGTACAGTAATGTAGTTGTACGTGCTCTTCCTTAGTAAAGAGTGTTTTTAGAGAGTTCTAGTTTGGGATCTGTGTTGTCACTTTTTCCTAAGGTGATTTTGAATGATTAAGAAACTTACAGTTGTCTTGAAGAGGAAAATCAATGTCAAGGAAAATCCTTCAAGTTTATGTATCCCTGTTTTGCCACTAGTTTGCAAGGTGCAAGAAAGAAACTTGCAGAAAAATATAAAATCAAAGTTATTTTGTTCTCTATTAAATATTTAAGTGATATTTTTAGTAGATTCTGATTTGAGATAAATATGTACATCTTGATGAGATATAGCTCAGAGAGAAAATCTCCAGACACCGGAGTGGCATTTCCAAATATTGTGAAATTCTAAGGAAGAATCTAAGTCTCTGCCTTGGTCTAAATCTAAACCTAATCTAAACAGAACAGACATTCCTTTCTTACATGGGTCAGGTAAGGTTTCTTCATCTGGCTACTAAAGGAGCTCTGCCAGCTTCTAAGAGTTCTTTGCTGAAATACTGTTTCAGGTGAAGAGACATGTAGACATTCATCACTCCTATGTATCACTGGGGTCCTTCTAAACTTCTGATGTTGACTCTTTGTGCATTTAACTGATACTTTTGTGGGAAGCACTGGGGAATTGAATTAGTGGACCAAGTGGTGGGTATTTACAAAAATGTTGAAGGTTGTAACTCAATCTTTGTAGAGGAGTTTTAGACTCTCTCTGCTTGATCATCATAAACAGATTCATTCTACTTGATACATCTTCCATTACGAGCAAATACATAGGTAATAAAGCCACCAAGAAGAAACTATTTGAGAAGCTATTTTGCTTGTTTTAACAAGTATTCAATGAGTAACATTCCTGTTTCTTTGACTGTCCCCTCTACAGTCAAAATTGCCAGCCACTTTGAGAATTGCACGTACAAGAAGAAATCCTAAATGGTTAAGTTTAATGTAGTAAAAAAGGCTGATATGCACGAAGCTGAGATACCTTGCACACAGGGATTAGCCAATGCATAATGGCATAGGAAAACAACACAAACCTGGAAAAATGTTAGGATAAGTGCATTGTACGGCGGAGGCATTTTGCTGCTGCTGCCTGATGTGATCTGATTCCAGTATATATGGATATATATTCCTGCATATATGTGATAGTTGGTTGCTGCATCCAACTCTGCAGTTTTCCTACTGACATCTACTAGTCTTAGATTTGTTTTATTGCTTCTGTTTTCACTTAATTTATTATGCTTTTAGATGCTGTCCTGGGTTACACAAAGACTTTGGTATCCACTTTTCTCTTTTCCCTAGATACGCTTACTAATTTAGACTGTGGGGAGGGACTTGAGGGTGCTACTCTGTCATCCTAGGAAAAGAATGTATCCACTAGTGTGGAATGATGACTCAGACAATCCAGGTGCTGAGGGCCTGCACACCTGCAAACTGTTCCTGACAGGTTTTATCGGGTAGGAGGAGGCTGGCTGTCATCTCGTTTTGGTCCGGTGGGTGGAAGCTTGGGAATTTTCTCCTCACTGGTTAGCTTAACACAGTTTTAATAGTATTGATGTTTAGCATTCTTCTTGGTAAAGAGTTATTTTTTTCACATCTAGACGTATTTGGTCTCTGTGTGTTAGAGAGAACCAGGGGTATTGAATCAGAGGAAGCAGACTTCCATCCGAGGTTTCCACCCCTCCAAATTGTCTCAGACTGAGACAGATGGCTTTATAGGCATGCACAGCACTTTGTGAAGCACAGAATTAGACAACCTTGTTGCCTCAAAGACCTTGCAGTCAAAACTCTCACCTGGCACTGAACTGTGATCTGATGCACAGTCCCACTGAACTTATGGAGATGCCACGCAGGAGCAGCAGTCTGCACCAGGAAGATCCTGCTGTAAGGTCTGGTCTTAAAATGCTGAAGACTTGGTGCTGATCCAGAGGTTGTGGGTGATCATCTAGGCAAAAGTGTGTTACATCACGACCTGTGTCATACACATAATCTCTGCCACTCATGCAAAGGAATCTCTTTTCTTTTTTTAAAATGGTTGTTAATATTTCTAAGATAAGAAATATCTTAGAATATTTCCATTCTTCCATGAACCACGTAGGCCTTCTTTTGCTGGAGTCAAGTAATGAGAGAATATTCAGGATTGTAACTTAAATGGTTTGAGAACTGAGATCTCTTTAAATATTTTTTTTTTTAATTTCTTCTCATTCTGGCACCAAGGCAAATGTGTAGGAAAGCCCAATAAAAACATGAAATATACAAATATTATTTAATATAAACCATGAAGGTCCCAAATTCCCCAAAAAATGCATCAGATGTAATAGTTAGCACTTTATATCCTTACAGTGGAAAATAGCAAGAGTTCTAAAGCTGAGATTATCCTAAATAATGGTTATGCAAGTTCTTTAGATCTTTGTCTGCAGATGAACTTGTAGAGTCCCATTGCTTCTGAAAGTAAGTACATTGTATTCTACCAGTATAAATATGGAATTAGGAACCTCACAGCAGGTATCTCAGACTGACAATTTTTTTCTCTAAAATTCGCCCACTAGAAATTTGGAATATTGTTACAACTTTATTTTCATATTCTGTTCTAATATGGTTGAATATTAGAACAATATATTGAATAATATGCACCTCTAGTCATGGGAATAATTCTGTTTTAGTGAGCATTTGGCTTGAGTTGTTACTGATGGAGTTTTATATAAAAAATATAAAGCACGTAATTTATTATAAATGTAAAGTCCAAATGATTTAAAACCTGTGTCTAAAACATGATTTAAGACCTTCTGATTCCTTACCAGTTCTGTGATGGTTTGGCAGGTAGTCAAGTCTCTGATTAAAATTTGAACAATTCATGTTCTTTTAGCCTAAACCTCTATGTCCTAGTGAGCATGGAAGGATCACTACAAGTGAAAATCTGTCAGCAGAGGTCTTGTCCTCAGCCCTTCTGAAGGAAGCAGATGGAATAAGAGAGGGCATCCCACAGTTCACCTCTGGGGAAGGTTGTTCTTTTCAAGCTGTAAAACAAGAGCAGAGTCTTGACCCAGCTGTTTGTACTGGGGTAGCTAGTAGAATTCACTGCCACACCTTCTGTGTTCATTGATCTGGCTTTCTTCTCAAGGAGAGTTCATCCCAAGTGCTGCCTCCCTGGGTGGGAGATTAGCTCTCCCAGACAAGAAATTTAAGATTTGTGTCACAACAACAACATTTGATTAATTGAACATGACAAAAGAAATAGGTGTGATGCTGAATATTGGTTACTACAGAACCAAATGTCTGGATCCTGGACTGTAGTTGTATGTTGCAAATGCATGTCTTTTAGTATATATTTACGGATATACACCTCTAGCAGTATATATATATATATATCTCAGGGGTATTATGAGCACTTAGCCTGTTCTTAGTTATCTTCTGTTACTTCATAGTATTTGTATTTCCCAAAAAGTAAGGAATTTAGTTTCCTGCACTGATCCCATCACCTAGGATTGCTCACAAAACTGCTGATTTCTCACATAAGAAACCAAAAGAATGAAACTCATGGTTTTAGGAAAAAAACGTTCATTTTCTGGGAATTGTGGTACATTTTTTTTTTGTAGGGGGACAAAAAGACTTCATCATTCACCAGCTGACCTTTCTAGACCGTGACTTTATTCATATTTGTCTAAAATGGGCTTGTTTAAAGTTAGTACTGGGTATCATGAGAGATAGCATGCTGAAAACCTTAACTTGGGATTTGTCCATTATAACACTTTTTGACCTGAGAAGCTTGACAAACATCACATGAAAACAAGTGCCATGAATGTTGCTGATATATTTCGGCAGATCAATAACTTTCAAATTTCTTGTTTTCTCTTGTTAAGTTCCCTGTACCAGTGAGAGTTTTAAATGGAAAAATTTTAGGACCTTTTTGTATGTGAACCTAACATGTATCGAGGAGAAATTTGATGTAGCTGCAGAATTTATCCCTACATCGGTGAAAATGTGTGGTTTGGGTCTCAAATGACAGATCAGCTTGAATCTAACTTTAGGCAAAACAAATTAATGTTTCAAGAAAGTCAAAGAAAAGAGAAAGGATGCAAGAGGCATGCCAGTTTCTTTCGAAACCAATAAAGATAATTAATTCTTAGATAGCATTTAAAACACTTCCATTAAATTATAGTAAGTGGGCCCATGGCTTTATACTAGCTGGGACCAGCCTACATGAGATGCATTTTAACACCCAATGAAGCTTATCACCCGATTTTGAAAGGGCAGTATTTATTCTGTTTTAAAATAGGCTTTGTTTGCTTAACATTTCTGAAGATATGATTATGTAATAGTGCTTGTACTGTATGCCAGAGTTGTGGAATCATTCCCAGTCCCCTCTTTGCATCTTTTTCTTGTGCCTAGATTCTTATTTGGAAGAAAAATGTCTCCACATTTATAAATGTATAGCCCTGACTGCATGTAGTCTCCATTTTTATCCTGCAAAGGGTAAGTTGAAATCCTTTGGATCTGTGTTATGTATGTTAATGCTTTGGACTATTGCTTAGTACTTCAGAATAGTTCCTCATTTATTTTCTCTAGCCAACTACTTGTAGATCTCTGCAGATTTTAGAGCTAAAAAAAGCCTGCAAAACTGTAAACATGTTCAGTCATGTGAGAATCTATCAATCTAGTACATCTTGGAAATGAAAACCATATTTTGAAGGAAATGATAAATGAGAAGACATTATGAACCTAAGATTGCACTTGAGGCTTGGTTAGTCTTTTCTTGGCAAGCACTTAGGTCTTTTCTTCTGCTGTTCCATATCTGTGGTGCCAGCTGTGTGGGCAATATGAATCCTTCTTTCCCATGGCATTCTTTGTAGAGAAAATCAGTAGAACTAAGAGGGATGAGGTGGAGTTACTGACTTGCCTTCTAATGGTAAGGTAGAACTTTTACATGTGTCTGCCCAGTTTGAGGAATGACTGCTTGGAGATGGAAGCGTGGATAAGAAATGCTGAAGAAAGTTCACGTGTCATGGGGAACATTTTAGGCCATTGCCTCTGGAAAACACAAGTTAAACCATGTAACTTCTCTCTCCTTCTCACTTGCTCTTTCTTTCTCCCTGAATCTCTCCACTTTAGTTTCTTCGCTTATTTTATTATTGGGCACATTTACGGGAAACAGGATTTATGGTCTCCTTTTGCTAATAAATGTTAAGGAATATGACTTAAGCTGGAGAATACACAGCAGGAGATGATGAGCTCTTAATAAACAAATATCCTGTTTTCATGCAAATATTCTTAGTAACGCAAACAAAACAAAGCAGAGGAAGAAATGCAGCCAAAGTGTTATACAAGCTGTGTTGTAATTAAATAGGAGGGATTTCAGATTTTTCCAGAGGGCAAGAGGAGTTTCAAGTTATCCTTCAGACTTTTCCAACTCATTCCTTGAGATGGTTTCATCCCATAATGTTGGATGGAAGGTTGGAAAAGGAGGATTGGAATAATGACAAAGTAACCTGAGAACTTTTCAAACTTCTTGGTGCCGGTCTTGTTCCATATCTTCTGCTCAGTGAGACACTCTGACCTTAGAACTTGGCAGACTACACTGCTTGAGGATACTGGAGTTTTTGAGATGTTTTTAAGGTCGTGTTGTTGTCCTCATTCTGGTGAAAATACCGTCTTCCTCCACAACCATAAACAGGATCTTATCTGCAAAAGGTATTAGCCCTGGTTAATTGGCATTAACACTGCACTTGAAATTCATCTGTATTAACCTGCTGGAATGAAACGTAAAAGCTTTACTGATGGTGTAATAGTGGCATGAAGTCTGGGGAATGATTAATGAGAAAGGAAAATCTAGATCATATGGTCATCTGGATGCAGCAAATAGTATGTTTGAATATGGCCAAATACTTCTTATATCCACTAGCCAAGGGGACAGCTCTAATTACAGGAGAGGGGTCTCCAACTTGGAAAGAGTGAATAAAGAATTGGGAATTGAAATGGATGATACCTGATTGCTACCTTCTGGACTACTGCTGTGGCCAAAAAGAGCTGATACGATCCATACACAAATAAGCAAAGGAATCTCAAGGTCTTGATGCAGTGGCTGTTGAGCTTTAGTGTGCCCAAACATCAAGAATTCAGGTTGGATGGTCAAAAGCTGATCAGAAAGCAAATGTCAGGATCAAGGAGGAGTTAGGAAATATGTATGTATTAATATTGTTTTGCCTGACTACGAGAAGCTTAATGCCTACTTCAGTCTTTGCTGATGCATACTTCTACGGTGAATAAAACTTAAAAACTGGGGTCTCCAGTCTAGCAGAGAAAGTTGTCAGAAGATCCAATGGCTGCAGGTTGAGATAAGTTTAGATTAGTAAGAACATGAGCATTTTTAGTTACCATTGGAGCAATTGTCTAAGGGTTGTTGCAGAGTTTGCCACACTGCCAGTTTTTACATCACAACCCAAAATGTTCATGTTCATCCAAAGTGTATTTTTTGTTCTTTGCATGAGCTGCACCCCAGAATAAAATTAGGGTTAGTTTTTGTACCCTTTGGATCAAGTAAGCTTTGACAGAGACTTTGAGCCCAAACTAATTTCTGAACTTTTGTGGCTACTTTTGTATCTTGCTCATGGCTCAAACCAAAGCCTATCTCATGAAAATGCTTGAATTGCAGAAACAGTCATTTATATAGCCAAAATTTGCAGCTGGCTCCAGACATTCTATTGTGTTGAAACAATATCTGGCTTCAGCTACCTTTAAATTTCGGCAAAGTCTGGGTTTGAACTTCACAGCTTCAGAGCTTCTGTTTTTTCAGTTGTTTGTTTGGGGTTTTTTTGCTACACTCTTGGGCTTGCAGGCATATACCATGTGTACTGATGTATAAATGCCACATAATTACCAAGTTTGGCAAGGGATAAAATCTCCTATCTGCTGAAATGATGCAATACCCTTACTGGTTTATTTCCAAAACATCCATACCATCCTTGGAAAGAGTATAGGACAGATATAATTCACTGATGATTTTATATCGTTACAACATCATCTTCTTTCTTACATTTACTAGCTTTCAATTATATTCAGAGAGGGAACTATCTCTAAAAATAATAATTTCATGGAAGTTTATGTTTGCAACTAAACTATCTTTGTTTCAGTCAATACCATTGTAAGAACATCACCTGGAAGAGCTTAGTGGTGTGGTCCAGGCAGTTGTAAGTGTAGTAAGACTGTTTAGTGGCTTGAAGCTGAGGTACAAACTCAACTAGTCTGAAGCATGGTGATTACAAGCAATTGGAAAGTGGAGGAGCAGCCATCTTGACAGACACATGCACAGATTCTTCTTCCTCGTTTGGGGACTCTCTCCTCTGGAATTTGTCATGTTTCTCATATTAAGAATAAATCATTGCTTGACTTCCCTTTATCTCAAGAAAACAACTGGACCAGCAAGTCCAGGTCCCTAAAACTTAAAGCTAAGTCTATGGTAGATGTTTAGTTACATGGCCTAAATAGCATCTCCTGGGTAGCCCCCTTTGCTGTGGGTGCCAGAGCCTCACAATGAACTTTAGACCTCATGGTAGGAGATAGAATGTCACAGCTACATGATATCTTCTATTTCCTTGATGTCCTCTTGTCATTTAAGTGACACTTAGCCACTGTTTTCTTGATTAACTTACTGATAAGCATTTTAGCCCGAGTTCTTGAAGTGAAAATTGACACCTCAGAAAAGCTTCTTGATGTTACACAATCAGATACCAGTGGTCATTAAAAACTTCCGGGAAACATTATTTTGGCAGTTTTGAATTTATCAAAGTAAATTGACCTCTAAAACTTCAAGACTTAGTGACATGGGAAAAGGTTCCTTTTTGCAATCTATACCGTAATCAGAATTTAAAGAAAATGTGTTGAATGATTAAGAATCATCATTCTAGCAAACTTCTTTGCTTTAATTTTTTAAAACTATGAAATTTATTTAATTTTTTCATTCCATTTAATTTCTTTTCTCACAGAAAAAAAATAAAAATACATTATATATTTCATGATATGCTCTTGATGATTTTGTTTTCTTATGATCTGTTATTGGCATATCTATATTTGTATTTTATAATCCCACTTGAAAAATCAATATTGTTTCCTATGTGGCATGAGAAGACAGTGAATTTTGATTGCCAGATACAACCCAGTAGAAAAATGTTGTTGTATAGCACATTCAGCTTCACTGTCTTCCCTATTGGACTGGAAAATATTTTAATGACTTCAGTTTTTTAAATACTGCCAGGACAACTATGGGCATTGCATGCTTTCAAAAATTCAAATAAAACACATAATTTCAAGTTAACCCAAATTTTAGTCATATAAACATTTGATTAGGAACGAGTAAAACCTTAAACAAGAATAAAAAAAAAATAAATATAAAGCATCTGTCACACAGTTTATGTAACTTGATCTGCAGCAGATTTAATTTCTATGTGGAGGTTTATATAAAATTGTATGGTCTGATTTAAAGGGACGTTATACACTTTAAAATTTTGTGGCAATGCAAGTAACACCTGATTATTTCTGTATTAATAGAACTTGTACTGCAAGTGTCAAGTGCTAAGAATTGTTAATTCTGCACTTCACTGTGTTCCCACAGTTCTCCTCCATATTAGTATTTAACTTGCTTTTGTGAAGGAAGAAGAACTCTGCACTTGGCTTGTATGTCCTGCTCCCTGTGGCAGAGAATGGTACTGGGACAGCAGTTTACCCTGTAAGAGTCAATTACTTCTCCTCTTGACAACACTTACACTGAAGTCTTCTAGCTTTTGAGTTGCTCTGTGGTAAATTTTTTAGCAGCACGTGATGGAACTAGGTGGTCAACTTGTGCTGAAGCCCTAACAGCAACTAAGTGCCGCTTTGCCCTTCTGTAAATCATTCCCCAAACACTGGCCTTTGCAGTAAAATATCAGCTGGAATGCTACATTCACTTTCCCCAAACCTTTTTAAAACATTTAAAATAAGTTGTTTTTTAAATTTTAGATGAGCGGCTTAAGTGTACTGAAATTTCCTGAAACTGAACTTCGTGAACTTTTTGATTTTTTTTTTCCCCAAAATATTTATACCAGAAAAGATGCATCCAGTATTTGTTTTCTATCCTTTCAGAAATGTATTTTTCTTCTGCTAACTTGGAAACATATTCCAGAATACTTTGGCCCTCAGACAAGATGTTAAATTTGGCCCTCAGGACATGCATTCCAATGTAATTTTTGTGTGACAGCTTTTGCCATTTGGTGTAAAGGCTTCTAGACCTGCACTTGGAACCCAAGACTGATCTCATTGTCAGTGACGGAAAATGCATGTAACTCTCTTGAAAACAGATGAAGATCTAAACTGGCCCTTTGGTGAAAAACTGCCTGTTTTGGAGATCATTATTTTTTCAGGGTTGTGAGATATTCTGCTAGCATTTAATTTTTATTCAGGGAATCTGTAATAATCTTGTTGTTTTGCTTGATCTTCTTTTTTTGGAGTTGTTATACTGACTCCCCAGAGCCCATTCAAATTCTTTCAGCACTACTCTTTCAAGATTTTACTTGTTAAGATGTGATGGTCCTGCATAATCGCAAGGACTGTGAGGGCTGATATTCAGGAATGCAGAACAGTTTGAGTGGGTTTTGATTCAACATGTCTAATACCTCCCTCTTTCTTCACCCTGCTTTCTGAATATGTCAAAAACTCCCCTATTGCTTGTTGCTGTTTGCTGAATGGTTTGCTACTGTCAAGTTCACCCCAACATGTTCTGCCCCGTGTCCTCATTGTAGGTGAATATGTTTGGAAAAAGAGAAGGAAACACACAAATACCTTCAGTTTTTTGAGCCTTATATTCTATTCTTTAACATTAGTTCTTGTGTCTTCAGACACACCAAAGCCTTTGTACAATCCACTCTTTATTTATTATTCCTCTTAGCTCATCTTCTATCCCTGACTCCCTTTCACTTCTCCAGAATGAACACAGTTGTTAATCTTTGAGTAACTGTCCTTCCTTCCTCACTAATACTCGCAGTGAGCTTTCTGGCACCAAATTAAAATTTCTTACTCTCGCTTTGGACATTCCGTTTGTTTGTTTCTCTTTTTCAAAGCAGCCGTCTTCCTTTGTTCCCTCACTATGTAAACCTGGGCTGTGCATTCAATATTTTCTCTTGCCAGAGCTCTCCAGAAGGATACTTAACTTCCCTCCCCTTAGAAATACTTTTTGAAAGCTCATCTCTAATATCTGTATGAAAATACTGCCTATGGGGCATAGACAGCAGCAGCAGCCAACTTTTTCTTACTTAAGTTATTCAGAAAAATACGGATCTTTATGCCATATTTTTTGCATTGTTTCTGCATTTATATAATTGGGTTTTAGTACTGATAGATCTTCTGATCTTGTGTCTGTTAAAGAGGTTGTAGGACTGGAAGAGAAAGAGTGAAAGGCAATAAGGAGTCATTTTCCTTTATGAAGAAAGATGTATACAGCTCTGCAGATGATTGAGGAAACAAAAGGGTAAAGGTCTATAAGCAGATAAATGTGATGGAGAAGGGAGAAAAAGAGGCAAAGATTGCTTGCCATCTCTTCTAACATGAGAGCTGGGGCTTTAAATGCACCTGGCCAGCAACAGGCTCAAAACCATCCAAAGGGAGTAGCTTCACATAAACTCTGCCCTGGGATCCAGCGGAGGCTTAAAATTGGTGTGGCTTTGAAAAGTAATCAAGTAAACTCACTGAAGCAAGAGAAAGACTCTGCACTGATTGGATTTTGGTCAGGAAGATCCTGTTTCCCATCTCACTGGAGATTATGAGGGTGCACTGGGGGAAGTATTGTTTCATGCTTCCCTAGATACCTGCTCATGGCTACAGGAGGAAACAAGATGCTGGGTTCAAAGGGAGTGTTAGTCTCACCCAATTTATGCATTGCCCAGAGAAATTTACTTCTCTCACTACCTCTGTTGCTGAATTTTAAAATATCCAAGTAGCTTAAGCCCAACTTTGCCAACAGGCTCTAACTTACTGTGCCTGATTCCTGTTGTCTGCAAGGTTCTAGACAACCTGTGGTTTACACTGCTTATATTGTTGGTTGCTTCTGAAGGACTGTGTCAACATTTTGTTGCCTTCACTTCTCTGCTCCAGCACATTTCCATTGGACATTCTCATGGCTGCTGTGTCTGTTTTTATATCCTTGGTATTTGGATAAGCAGACCCAGTTGAGCTCCTGATTCCTCTTGTAAAATGTCTTCACTTCTCAGTCTCTAGCTGGTCTCCATTCTCGCACTTCCAGTCTCTGCATCCAGTCGCATCTTCCTTCCTTCAGATTTAAGCCAAAGTGTCACGGAACATAAAAAGTGTCATTACAAGTTCTCTTCTTTAATTGCAGGAAATGTTTTGCTCAGCTGCATGTTACAGTGAGCTGAGGAGTCTTCAGGGAAATTAGCAGTTCAATTCCAACTTCCAGATCGTGCTGGACTTGCTTAAACAGTCTTTTTTTTTTTTTTTTTTTCTTGATAGGAGTTTGGGTGGGCCAAGTATAGGCAGGTTTTTATAGGTGTAGTTGAAAAACTATCCTTGACACAGACAACTTTCCTGCCTAATAGCAGGTTTTGTTTACAATCAAATTATTAAGGAAAGCTTATTAATATATTCTTTTTTTTTTTTTAGTAGGAGCAAAAATCCTGTGTTTTCCCCTGTCTGTTCCTTAGAAACAGGTAAATGTTTTGGCTGAATCTTCCAGAACAAGTCTTGCGAAGCAGACCCCCTGCTTTGGGAATAATCAGCCTAAAAGTCCCATTTGGCAGAGTCATGTGAGAAACACTGTCGTAGGAAGTACTGAGCTTCTTTAACATTCATCAGAACTTCAAGTCTCAGTAGTAGTGTATTACCCAGCTCAATATACTGTCTGGAGCATTGCTAAAGTTCTGAGTGTAGCTTTGAAATTATTCTCAAAAAAACTTTTTTTTTTTTTTGTAAAGTCTGCCTTGAAAATATTAACGGCATGAAGGTGGCAGTCACTTAGAATTCTGGACAGTTTGTCAGCAGGGTGCTGAAAACCCTATGTCCCAGCATTGGCTGCATGCAGAGCTTGTGCAGGAGGGTTAATCAGTAGACCAAAATAAAGTTGCTAGTTTTTTTCTTATGTTCTGTCATGAATCATGTCCTTATGTCAATTAAAACCATCTGTGCGTGTCCACTTTCAAATGATTTATAGATATGCATCCTCTTCTCAAACATTCCAAGGAATCTTAACCTGGTATGTAGATGTTCTTTATTCCTCTATAACTGAAAAAAAAAAATATACTGAATTAACTAAGTATGACACATTCATCCCAAGGATTTTATGTGGTAGAAGATAATGAGAGCCAGTTGTGAAATCATATAATGCTGTGGTTTAGAACTATAGATGGAGCAGTGGCAAGGCCTGTAGCTGAGGTTGCCCGAGTGTGATTCCAGAGTGGTGGGAGCTTATCAAGAATTCTACAGAAATTTTTTTTTTTTTCTGAAGAACTGACACAAAGATATTTTCTTGAATCTTTGCGTTTCTAAAACTGACAAGAAATTGCTTGGAATAAAAGGCTATACTCCATCAGTTCTTACGGTTTGTCTCTGTTCCGTGATAGAAGGGAACAGATATTCCTGATGCAGGCAGGGTTGGCAATGGCTTTGAGAACGTGTCTGTTTTCAACAGGAAAATATATTGGGTTTGCAGGGTAAGCTTTTGGTAGTACGAGGTTATGGAGTGGCTTCTGTGGGAGCTCCTGGAGGCTCTCCCCATGTCTGATGGAGGCAATGTCAGTCTGCTCCAAGACAGACTCGCTGCTGGCCAAGTCTGGGTCCATCAGCAATGCTGGTAGTGCCTCTGGGATAACAGATTTAAGAAGAAGGAATAAACCATGCAACAGCAACTTGAGTCAGGGAGAGGAGTGGGAATACATGAGTGGAACAGCTCTGTGGAGACCAAGGTCATTGAGAAGGAGGGGGAGGAGGTGCTCCAGACACCAGAGCAGAGATTCCCCTGCAGCCCGTGGTACAGGCCATGGTGAGGAAGCTGTGCCCCTGCAGCCCATGGAAGTCCATGGGAGAGCAGAGATCCACCTGCAGCCCATGGAGGTCCCCATGCAGACCAGGTGGATGCTCAGAGGGAGACTGTGACCCTGTGGGAAGCCTGTGGTAAGAGCGGGCTCCTGGCAGCACCTGTGGCCCCATGGAGAGAGGAGCAGGTTTGCTGTCAGGATGTGTGAATCTGGGGAGGATCAATACTGGAGTAGCCTGTTCCTGTGGGAAGGACTCACGCTGGAGAAGTTAATGGGGAACTGTCTTCCATGGGAGGGCCTCACGCTGGAGCAGGTGAAGAGTGTGAGGAGTTCTTCCACTGAGGAGCAAGGAGTGGCAGAGACAACCTGTGATGGGCTGACTGCACCGTGACAGTAACTGGTGAGTGATCTCTCCCTGCCCTTATGCTGACCCATGAGCCTTTCCGTACGTTTTCTCTCCCCTGTCCTGCTGAGAAGGGCAGTGATTGAGTGGCTTGGATGGGCACCTGGTGTCCAGCCAGGGTCAACCCATCACAGAGAGGATGGGTATACCAGCCATTCATTTTTTTTATTTTCTTTAATAAATATCTTTTGAGGTGTGGAGAATCCAAGGAGGGGGATTTTCTAATGGAAACTATTTTTACAATTTTGTTCTGGGAAGTTAATTTGTCGTAAAATCTCCACCTGTTTGTTTTGCTTAGTGGGATTTGGTGATATTTTTTTTCTTTTTATATGTCCTCTGTAACCTATAGAGACAATAATACATGGTTGATTCATGAATCAGCAGCTGCTATTTCAGTTACTATCACTGATGCAGTCATAACTTATGTCAAGTATGACAGATTCTTCACTAAGTGATACATAAATAGTAATAAGAGCAGCAATAAGACAGGAGTTGTTTCCTTCTTTCCATCCTCTACCTTTCATTGTGTTGCAGAGGAAAATTCTATGTGTCTTTCAACTTTCTGATCTTTTAGTTTCTCTCTCAGGACAAGTTCTGGGTGAAATCTGATAATGTAAGAATCTTTTTTTTTCAGTTTAAGAGAGGGAAGGAGAACAGTGCAAGATTTTTACATGTTTCAGTAGTTTTTGGTCCCCACATCAGGACAATCATCATATCAAAAAATAAATTTAAGCTCCTGAATTTATTAATGAAAGTAATTAATAATGTTTTCCAGGAGAACTGTGTACCTAAATCGATCCATTGGTGTAAGTAAAAGTTTTAAGTGCCTGTGGATACTTCCAAATTTTGTTACACTTGTGGGGTTTTTTAAATATACATTCATGAATTATTACTTTTTTAATATTTCACTTATCTTTATTAAGCATCTCCTGGGTGTCTTTTGTCAATAGATGCATTCTGCAACAAGAATTTATCGCTAGGAATTCGTCCAGATTCACAGTCACACTTAAGTCAGTGCTTTTATCCTTAATTTCTTTAGTCATGTAGTAGGGAACCTTATGTTTGACATCATGGAGCTTAGTGAAACTTGGCCATCGAAACACTGGTTCCATTGAAAAACATCTGGAGGGAAACCAATAGTCCAGTATATCCTGTTAGACTACACTCAGCATATCCAGCCTCCTGGTCTTTCTCTTCGTGTTCTGCCTTGCAAAAAAACCTGGCTGTGCTTTCAGAAATGTACAAACACGAGAACAAAATGGATGCACTCCATGTTCCTAAAAATGTCATATCTTGGCCGGGCTGAAGGTGTGTGTATGAATGCTTGCTTGGCTGTAGCAGTAACCGGTTTTTATGTTGCTCTTTATCATGTTGATGATGAAGTTAAAGACTGCAAAGCCCTACAAAGACATCTGGTTCTTTTGCTATTACCTCTGCACACTTTTTCCATATAGTGTATTTCTCGTGTTTTACTTAAATAGTTCAAATGGTCAAGTTGCTGTAATTTCTGTTGGATCTCTTCAATAATGTATGAAATGGCTTGCTTAAGACTAACAAATAATATGATGAGATTAGACTTTCCTTTTCCGTTCACCACGTTCTAAGTTAATGATTTGGTAATGTTTACATTCTTTATTTTAAAACAAATCAAGGAGTTGATTGTGGTTGTAGGGGATTTTTTTAGTCTTTAAGAACAAGAAGAAAATGGTAAATTCAATTGTTCTAAAATTGATTCTATTCAACAGAGTTTAAGGTTTTAGACCTGTCAGTAATGAAAAACATTGTTTAGTCACTGGTTCTGAAAAACAACTATCTGCCTTTAAAAGTGCTACTTGTTACAGCTTTTGAGTCATACAATTTGAAAATAGGGCAGAAAACAAGACTAAATGGTAGTCTATCGCTTTGATGTCACTGGGTGTCACATCATAACTGGAAGCTCTTTGGAGATAAATTTCTTTGCTGATTTACAAAAGCTGACAGTTACTCAAAGTTCTGTTTTGGAATGGATAACCCCCCACCAAATTAATGTTTTTTCTTTTAAAGTTGTTAGTATTTATGTTAACCTGTCTCTTATTTATTTGATTGCCTGTAGATACCCAGTCAGGATTAAAGAGGTGTCCTTATTCTGTGCACATCTCCTCTGTCTGACAACTTGGATTTGAGCTTTTTACATTCCCTCTTAACAGCTCTCAGCATATTAGTATCTTCCTATGAAAGGAAAAAGAGAGACTTTAACAAAACTTTAAAAAACATTGATACCGACTTTAGACATTTTTCTTAACTCTACAGAATCTACAGAAAAGTTATCTAAATGCTGCTGGTCTATCAGTGCGGGATTCAGTCCAGATCCATCAGGTGTCTCTGACAGAAAAAAGGCTAAAAACAGGCATCTTGACTTTGAAGCCAAAAGCAGCTGATGTCTTTTCACATGAGCGAGACAAACATTTCTATTCATCAGTGGCGCTGCAGTCATCCATATGCATGTGCACGTCTATGGGATTACAGGCACTAGTTCTCATGTAGGGAGTGTTGGTGGGGAGCTGGCAGCAGCCAGCTTTCACTTTCCTGTTTTTTGTGGTCCTGCTTCATCTGCTGCTCCTCAGGCTTCTCTCCTTTCCAGTGGGAACAAGGGACATGGGAATAAGTAGAGGGAAAGCACCAACATGTGTTAAGTTTTTTAACCAAGCAGCAAAATCATAAACTTTGTGAAGTTCTCAAGAGCAGCTGGAAACATCAGGACAAAATTAAGTGACATGGAAATACCAAAACTGAAATTAATTAATAGAAATCTGAAGGGAGAGCTGTTGCTCTTCCCACTGAATCAGTGACAGTTGTGTAGGTGGAGTGTAGGCCAGAATTTGTCCTCTGTACTTTATCAAGGTATCAACTGTGTGTGTTCACAAGTGCAAATATTTAGGATATTTACAGATTAAAAGCTTCAATCATAAGCAAATTTTGCATACAGCAGTATGTTAGACTTAAGTCTAGTTTAATGTTTTTCAATTCTGTAATTAGCTGTTAATAAGCTGGAGACATGGTTAGAGCAACACGCCCAGAATCACATCCATTCTGTTACAAAAGCAGAGTGAACTCGTAGTGTAATGGGCTCCTACTTCTATCTGTGCTCTGCTTTGAAAAGTCATGAGAGATAGTGCCCAAAACAGAATAAAGAAAAATCTACTGGAGTGGAAATCTGTTAGTTCAGTTTATCGATAATCAGGAAGAATGGAAAACTGAGAGAGGGGCAACATGATGAATGCAGCTTGCTCGACGTAAAGTGAGACTTTAATCAAAGATAGTTAAACTATTGTCTGCCCTTTGCATTCCTCATCAGTATTCTGCCTTATGCAGTGGGAACATCCATTAATTACAATGGAATCATTACTAGGTAAAAATTGTAACCATGGCTATGGGTGATGCACGACAACTTGCAATGCTGCTCGCGCAGCAGAACCGCACAAAGAGGACCGACCGCCACTTAGACATGTCATCACTGCATTCATAGCCTGATTCCTGAACTCTGTGATTAAACACTGCTGAATGTCTTCCCCCACTATTCGCTCTCTCTTGCCTGCTTTTATTTCCTGTGAAGATTTGGACCTCTGTTCTTTGCATCTCCTGCCATGGCTCAAAATCCTGCTTCTTGGTTCTTTCAACCTACCACGTCCAATAATCACGCACAGAAAATGCTTATGCAAGCCAGTTGGCTTACATTTCTGTCTTAAGGGAAGAGTGCATCTGTTTTTTGGATTAAATCATGC
The DNA here is from genome assembly GCF_003031625.1 of Empidonax traillii. Taxonomy (NCBI): domain Eukaryota; kingdom Metazoa; phylum Chordata; class Aves; order Passeriformes; family Tyrannidae; genus Empidonax; species Empidonax traillii. Next base: position 392,243 of record NW_020955649.1, read on the forward strand.
TTATAAAGTCGTGCTTATTCAGTTGACAGAAAAAAAATGCATAATTTAAAGCTTTCATTTGCTCTTGTGCTAAAAGATTTCAGAGCCTCAATTCACCCTCATTTTAGCCTTCTAGAGCAATACAAAATTAGAGTTCATTATGGTGATCCAATCTCTCCTTTTGTCTTGATTGCAGACACATTAAGCTCTTTGCCAGAGATGTCGACTTTCCTGAGCAAGCCTTTCAAGTCTTGCAAGCTATCTGTTGTTTTCCCAGTGGGCTAATTAGGGTGGATTAGTGCCCATCACATATACCCCAGGGATGAGGCAAAAGCTGAAGGGGAAGGTAAATTACAACAGCAAATACTTCCACCTTTGCAAGGACTACTGCCCTGAGATACAAGGTAAGAAGTTGAAGGAGAGCAGGGTACAGTTCCAAAGGAGATTCTCTTCTCCAGCAGGACAACACCCTAAATGTGGAACATGAGCTCATGACTAGAGCTGTTGATTTTTTTGTTGGCTCACTCCAATAGCATTTGTTTTGTGATTAAAATGCAGACAAATTTCAAAATAAAGCGTGGCTTTGAATACAAAAGATTTATTTAGAAAACCATCTAAATGGAAATGTCCTCTTCGGAGAATAGCAGAAAAAGATTTTATTTTGCTAACCAAAAGAATTAAAAGAAACCATGATTGTTTTGTGATGGATTGTTTATTTCTTAACCAGAGTCTGTGATTTCCTTCAGACCAAGTTTGGCTAAAAAAATTTCACCTGCATCTCTTCTTCTCATTGAGACTGAAAGGAAGACTTCATGGAGAGACCCTTACAGCAATGCTTTCAGAAGATGTATGTAGGGATCCTGTTCTTTTAAATGATAGGTTATTCATGGTGAGATTTATATGTCATTTAGATTGTCTTCATGGTCAACACAGAAAGAAAAGAGCATCTAGCATACACCTAGTCTCTACTTAAATCAAAATAGGTCAGATCTGCAATCTGGAAGTGTTTATTCCCTCTGCTGGCTAAAAGGGCAGTTCTGATGATTGGATCATACCAGACATGTACACAATGTCCTTTGAGGTGAGGTGAGACAAATCCTGCTTTTGAATCCTTTTGAGGCTGCTTTCTCAGTTTCAGGAACAAGCAAAGGAAAGGTAGAAGTTTAGATCGGCCCCACACTTGGGAAAAGTCAGTGGTGTCTGGTGGAAAGAGTGTGAGAAATCCCTGTGCCAAGTGAGTAAGTAGAGACTGAAAAAATGTGATCTGCTCTGTGAGATTTGCATCTTTTGCATTAAATCTAGCAACAAGTTTGGCAACCTGGTTCTCAGTCATAGCAGTGAAAGCTGCATTGTGCATAACTGGAAAAAGTATTCAGGGTCCTAGGCCACATTTCAAATAGAATTAGTGGAATTATTCGGTAATTACTAAAAATTGGCCAGAATTATTGCATTATGCTTAATAAGCAGCAATTAGCAAAAGAGTTGGAGAGAGGGGGTTTTTTTCCACATTCCCCTCTAATGCCTGTAGGGGGTTGAACTACCCAAGAGAGTAAGGAAGGTTTTTGACAGAACAAAAGGAAAATTTTCTCCGCTCCAATAGGTATATTTGTCTTCAGGAAGTAACCTAAAGATGGACAGCATCTTGGTTTGTGTATGCTTTTGACAGCACGTAGGTTCGACTGAAACGTGGTGACAGGTAGGCGTTTACACTGGGATTTAAAAAACAGTTGGTGCAACGTAGATGAGTAAAGGTAAGGCTTCCAGGCTGTTGCAGGATCTTGCACGTTGAGCCTTTGCCTCTGCAGATTCACTGAACTTTTCCTCTGATGGTCTGGCTCCCACCCCAGTCCCGAGGTCTGTACCTGTCATGGGAAAAGATTCATTAGCCCGTGATGCGCAGTAGCTGTGGGATCCCTTTGTGCAGCCTCAGCATCCTGCCTTGAAGTGTGAGGGCTGCAGCAGTTAGAAGCTGTAAGCTGGGCCTCTGCTATTGTGAGTGTTTTATGAAGAGAAGAGTGTCTGTTATGTTTTTCGAGTTTGTTTTGGACTCTCAAGGACCTCTTAATTTGGAAATTCCCCCAGTGGTGGTATTTTTTTTTTATTTTTCTCTCCTAGTGATTTTAAATGGTGGTGCTTAAAGGGAAAAAAAAGAAAAGTGGTCATTGTTTATAAGGTGTATAGAGCCAATCATCATGTTAATTATATGTCACAGGGTAATGAATAATCCCACACTTCTATCATGTGGGGAATAACCTGGGGTTTGTCAGATGGAGCTTTGTGTTTTGAATGAACACCCCCAAACAAAACTTTGTACCGCTCCAATTATGTGAAGACAGACTCTGGTTCAATGCGTTCTTGAGTCTTAAAGCTTTACAGCTGTGGGAACAGCAGTTAGACACACACTGTTCTGCAAACACCAGAAGTCTAAGCTTAAATGCAAAGCATACATTTTGTATTGCTGATTGGCTTTGTAGTATTCATCCACATGCTCCAAGTGCCTAGTAGTGGTGAGAAAATAAGTAAAAAAAAAAAAAAAAATCTTCAGAACTGAAAAACTGTTATGATTATAATGTATTATTGTATAATTGCCTAATTTTGCAACTTTGGAGAGTGTTTATGTTCTCAGAATAAATTAGTGTGGGGTGTAACTGCTTTTAAAAACGTCATTCCTCTCAAAACTGTGGTTAGAAATGTATGCCTCAGTGAATGTACACTTAATTATTATTGAATATAAAAGTTTATTGTTCATTACACGGAAAATTGCAGTTGTGGCATTTAACAGCTTCAAGAACAATTATTATCCCTGATTGAATTGTGGAATGATTTTTTCATGGGTCAGTAAATTGAAATAATTTTTATTTGAAA
>NW_020955649.1:395165-468182 GCF_003031625.1 Empidonax traillii
GGATAGCGGAGCTCGGTGTTAACCCTTTTCCTTTATGCTGACCTACGTGGAAGTGAGGGTGTGATTTCAAATGCACACATGTGGAGGGAAGTGACAATGCTCCTGCATCATCAGTTACATATACAGTGAGCAATGGTGTTTAGGATTATGTGGAGTCCCATGACTGCTTATTCCTCTCTCCAAATCCAGCAGGGACTGGAGTCCTTAGTGGCTGGATTGGTCCATGCAGACCTTTATGCTGGCTATGCAGACCAACCAGCCTGCATTTCCACACAGCCAGGAGACAGGGACAGGCTGGGCAAGGTGCTCCACGTGCAGCTGCTGTGTTTGATGTCTGCTTCTGGTTTCTGTCTTTGTGCTACAGAAGAGAGATCTCCCCATTTCTGAATGTGGCCTCAGTGATCTCTGAGCTGTTTCCTACTGAGTCCCAGTCTCCCTGTGATAGCTGTTGGCAGCTGGCAGGGCTGTTGGCAGGAGCAGGACACTTGTTCCTTCTGGTGATGCACGATCTGTGTGTGCCTCCATCTCTGTCTGCTCTTTGTTTTCCCTCTTGGAGAACTCCTGGACCAGAGGAAGATTTTCACACTGCTGCCCGCCTCACTTCTGAGAGATGTGAAATGTACTGCCAGCTCCTCAGTTACATGAAATGGCAGTTGCAACACATCCTTTGGGACTGAACTCCAGATTCTCGTATTGTCCCCTTTGCAGATACCGAACCATAGAATTATTTAGGTTGGAAAAGATGTATAAGGTCATCAAATCCAACCGTTCTGTCTCAATTTGAAGTAATGATAACCCCCGAAGCTCCGGATCAGATTGTTTTGTCTTCTTTCTTGGCCCAACTGAGCTCTTTACGTTTCTGCAAATCCCTAGATCCCCTAGTGTCAGCTCCTAACATTGAAACCATTCATTTTCTTGCCTTTCAGTTAAATAAAAATGTCAGTAGGTGATGACTGAGGCTTCCTTGGTCCTTCCTACACTGGATAATGCTAAATGTATGGATTACGACCTATAGAATTTACAATAGGTGATTTATTGTTTTGATTTTGTTATTATTTGCAGCAACCTGTTTTGATGATGTGGAGCATAAATTGCTTGCCTAAACCCAGTTTTTGCTGGAAAATACTTGACATCACACTCGATCATCTGGAGCCCATGCCATCAAATTTAACATCCTTAGAAAGAACATGGTTTTACATACAGGTGCCTGGGATAGGTAAAGCATTCTATACCAACCCAAATGAATTAAAACTACAGTCTAGAACCTCTGCCCAAACCACTTTTGCCCACGGTAAGCTAGTTGGCCAGTTTTGCTGCACTGAGTTAACTTTTCCTATTCCATGAATAGGATCTGGCTTGTGTTTCTGGCATGGGAAAGAAACCTTGGCAATTTCTTTGCTATTGCTGCTCATTTGAGACCAAAATGAATGTTGCTAGCCTTCTCTGTCCATTTCCTTCGATCCCTAAATGACCCACAGAATTTGTCTTTAATATTTCTTGAGCAGAGCAGTTTTCCTGCAAAAAAAGAACAAATGAGTAACTTAAATCACTCTGGTACGTTTTTGTCTTCTTCCTGTTAAGTTGCTCACTGTAAGAAAACAAAGTAAGTAAGAATGGAAATGTATTTAATTATGATTTTAAATGTGCAGATATGGTTTTGGTTTGCCTCAGTTATTCATGGTTGTTGTATCCAGTCTCAGTTAAATATTGTATGAACCAGAAATATGTAAATGGATAAAGTCTGTTTTATATTTACTACTTAATACAAAGATGGTGTTCAGCAAATGAATACACTTCAGCACAAATGTCAGGAGAGGACCATATAATCAGGGCCTTTTTGTTTTGTTTTCTGTTGTGTTTTTTTTTTTTTTTTTTTTTTTTTTTTTTTTTTTTTTTTTTTTTTTTTTTTTTTTTTTTGTTTAATGTGGGTGAAGCATGAAGGTGGCATGGCACATAAAGAGACATTATTATCCTTTAATTCTAAGGAAATAGATTACATTTCTACTCTAACTCACCTCTTTTAATAAACCTGTGCTATGCAGAAAACTAGATGCTTGGGTCAGTAGGTGTGAATTATTCTTTCTCTTTATACATATCTTCTTTCTTTTTCCTTTATACATATCTACATAAAAGATGTCTCAATACCCTTACTCAAAAAGAAAAAAGAATCATAAGAATCTTGCTCATGCTGTAATCATCTCCAGAAGTCAATAACATAACCCTAGTAGCTTTTTCTGTGCATTCTGTGGTAAAAGTATGAGACAATTCACTAATATAATCATCCTGACTCTATCTCTGGAAAGTTTTCATGTAGTTGAGTCACATTTCTACGTTGTCCCATGGGATGTGGCTCTCATGGAAACCCAGGAAACTCTGCCTTTTTAAGGCCTCTCAGCAGTTCCTTTCCCCCTTACAAACATCTTGGTGCGTTTGCTGGTACTCCACATTTGGACTGGAATATTCAAGCTTAGTAATGCACAATTCCATCCCGCCGTGGCCTTCCCCTCGTGCTTCTTGGATAACCACTGGCTCTGGAACGTTCTCGATGGTCAAGACTTTCCAGAACGGCAGCGCAGGGAAACATAATTATAACCATTTTCCTATTTATGCTGGCAAATTGGCAACTTGTCATGGTCTGGATCACAGCAGTTTTGAGTGGAGACGAGCCTCATAAATTGCATTCTATATTTCTTATTCCAAAAACCCTTCAAACTTGATTTCATGATACACTTGTATGTTAAGCATCACAACCTTTCAGCTGCTCCTGCTTGAATATGGCAGCTTCCCAGAACATGTGAGCATGTTCTAGAAATTTCTTTTAAAATTTGCTAGAACAAAGTCAGGGTTTTGGGGGGCCAAAAAGAAAAAAACAAAAAAAGGCTAGATTTAATTGGCACTGATACTTCCAGGGAGAAGAGACTTTTACAATCTAAACAGTGTGACAGACAAAGATATTTCTGCTTAATTCTTTTTTTTAAGAAAAATCCATGTCATAACAGATACTGAAATTATGTCTTAAAAGCTGCCTCAATGAAAGTGTTTAATATGTGGATATTTAAAACATATATAGGATGATTTTCTGTAAAAAGAAAAATAATCATCTTTGTTGGTGAGATGCTTTTGATACCCCCTGAAGCATTTGGAAATACCTGATAGTTAATGCTGAAGAATTAGATTTTTCCGTGTGGGAGTGCAGAGTGCCTTTTTTGGGATGGAAAGAATTGAAATTCCTTACAAGCCACTGAGAAAGCCTGATTTGCCCTACTTGTAGATTAGGGACAATGTAAGTAAAGTGTAAATTGGGTGAGATTTGTCCTTTCTAAAAATCAATTGCATAAAACTGTCTCTTTGTTTTGCCTTTCTTTTTCTAAATACGCAAAGCAGGAAGTTATTACTTTAGGGAATAGTTTCAAGGCAGGCTTTGGTATCAAGCACATAGTTATGCTGGCATGTTACCTCTTCCAGGTGTAAGCAGGGGAAGTGCACAAATGTCACTGCCCCTTTTGCTGATTTTTGATGTTTATATGTTTTACTTTCCAGCTATCTTTGAAAAGCAGGACCCCATACTAAGAAAAGCCTTCTGACAAAAGCTTCAGTGTTGTTTTTTACTCACAGAGATTTGCCCTGTATTCTCCTCTTTTGTGTCTTTCAGTGTTTCCACGTGTCTTTGTGAAGTACAGAATTAAAAAGGAAAGGTAACATGGGTTGCAGCATATTGACAGAAACTCTCTAAATTTCATTCTGTAAATTTTAAAGGTTATTTATGCCACCTTATGGGTTTCTCAAAGCTTTGTTAAAATGAGCCTTTCACTGGAAAGATGTAGAAAAAAAGCCGAATCCCATTTGAGACTGGATTAATGCTGACCTAGATTAATGCTCTTTCAAAATCCCGTCAGAATATCTCTTTTCTAATTGCAGCCCTTTGTCTGAAAAAATTGTTTTTGCAGATACGGCCAAGCCTCAAAAGTGTTTCCTGATTCCAGCTAGTCACAAAAGTGACTGTTTTACTGTTTCTGGCCAAGCACATACCTACATCAGGATAATACATGTGTACTGAGTGTGAGAATATTGCAATTTTGTATGTGTAGAAACAAAGCCAGGTATGTATACTGAGCGTCTTGTCACAAGACAAAAGGCAAACCTTTTTGCTAAGTTACTGCAATCAAAGATAACTTTTTTTAACCCCCAGTATAAAAACGCTCATAAAGTCAGTCCTATCTACTAGGGAGATTGCCTTTCACTAATTTCTTCCTCCATTTGTTCTTTATAAAAGTAGACCAGGACAAATATTTATGCCTGTTCTAGAAGTGCTGGTGAAAACATTATGAAATTTGGCCTAAAATGAGTGTTGGCACATTGAACATAACATTTACATATGAAGCAGAGGCCATGGACCTCTAACATTTTTAATTGCACCAGGAAAATTCTTCTTCTTTTGGATGTACTAGCCGAAGGTTTGTTTTAAAATGGTTGCATTCAATACTTATTTAATCTGATGTCTTGGCCTCAATGAAACCAAAGACACCATCTCCATCTATAAAACCGAATATGAAGATATTTATTTTCGTATTATTTGCCTGCATGGTCTTTATTTTTTTAAAAAAACAAAATTCAGGTTCAGAGACCTGAATGCTGAAATAGGGGTCACTCTGCCATTGTATTGTCCCGAATCCTTCCTGTGGTCTGAGGAGAGCAAGGGATGAAGGAAAGGCAGTGCACCCCTGCGAACTGTTGCCTTTAGGAATCATATTGGTGCAACAAGAGCCTGCTCAGGTTAGAGTTTTCTTCAGTCTGAAATACTGATCCCGTTAAAGACGGTCTCGAGAGGATATTGCTTTGATTTAGAAGAAAACATGTACAGTAATTTCCAGAAGAGTAATGTGGACTTTGTTTATTTCTTTTCTGGTGTCAGGGACATTTCTGTCTGTTATTTTCAGAGTAGAAAAAGAGTGCATTTGTTTCATCTAATGCAATGTGCTAAGAGACTTGTCTATGTGAAAAACTGCTTTTCTTTATGCAATATGGAAAGGGAGATCTCCACCCAGTTTTTAGCTAAGTGTCCCCCTGGAGCTTGGAAGGGGTTTCTACCTTCAAAGATGCATTATTGTGCTCTGTAATGTAGAAAGCTAGTAGAGAGAAATCCCTAGTCATACTCCCAAACAGTTTTAATCTAACTGGGTTTGTTTTAGATCAGTGGCTCTCAGATGAATGCATAAAAGCTCTGGTGTTTGGGTCACATACTTTATTACATGATGCATTAACTCTGTATTTTGATTTTTTTTTTTTTAAGTTAAAAGTTCTGAAACATGTTACTGATTTCAAATCCTCCTGTACAATTAACTCTTCTTCCCCCCCCCGCCCCCGCCAACATTTTAACCTGCTTTACAATGTCTATATGGTAAAACGGTTTCATTCTGTGATGGCTACATTATTTATAGCAGAAGGGATAAAGTTAGAGGGTAGACACATTGCAGGTGTTTGTTAAATAATGCAGTTTTCAAATACCTGATCAGTCTGCTACTGCTTGACTCGAGGTAGCATCTGTGGAGCTCTGTTGTGGATGAAATTTTATTTTACTCCATTTCTGGGTAGCACCTTTTACGTTTGTAATTTTTGTTCATGAATCGAGTCTCAGTTTAGAAATGAGGATATCTAATGTACAGTTGTACACTTGGGGTCTACATATGTCAAGTTTATTTATTTAACCTTCAGACTCATAAAAGTAACAAGCTCTTGGAATATTCCTACTTATAAAATGTTTTTTGATATGAGATTACTGCATCAAATGAATGAATTGTAGATGCAGTTCAGTATCTCAGAAATGTTCAGCATAACTGACTTTGTAGATAAAGTCAGTTTTATACTTGGTTTGCCTTGGGAGTCAAGAAACTGTGATAACACTTCCCTTTCTTAGTATTTTCCACTAACCTACTACCTACCTCTCCTCTGTGATCACCACTTGTAACACCAGCGGCCGAGGGGGTACAAATTCAAGGAGGGAAGCAAGTTTAAACAACAAAATACTTTCCCCCCTCCACAAATGATTAATCACTGCTATACTGATTCAGGGATCATATCTGTTGTCATTTTCTGCATGTTAAAGCAGTTACTGCAATTGATGGCCTGCTGTCTTTATAATAGAATCCAAAGGAATTTTTGAGCCGTTCATCTATTTGCATATGTTTTAAATTATCCCATGAAATTTAGCAGAGGATTGGCAATGTCTCCTTTGAGATTGTAAAGGGCTCTTTAATAGCAATTGCACACATTGCTCTGGTGTCTCATGGCTCATGCAACTGAAGCTTGGTTTACCTATTGAGGGGCACACAAAAGTGAATTTGGAGACTCTGCTTACAGTGGGATCCTATTAGGTGTTTGGTCACAGTGTTTTAATCAGTCAGCAGTTGAAATAAGGACATCTTTTCTGGACCCAGGGGAGGGCAGGTCATTACCTTTCAGTGGGTACAGGCTGTATCTGTCATAACTGGGTTCACACACAAAGGACAGTGAGTAAAACCTTAGTTATTTATTTGCCTGTTCATACTTGTGATAATTTTATTGCCCATCTTTTTCGCATCTGAAGCGATTAATTTTCACTACAGGGATCAGAAAGGGTCAAAACCAAATGGCTACTTTTCTCTCCTTCTGCTATGCCCTCTGTAGGTACCAGTGAGGAACTGTCTTAATCCAGAGTGACATTACAGGGCAGAAATGAGGAAGGCTATAATTGTTAATTTCACATTTCTCAGAGGGGGAAAGCATGACCAAATGTTTATTGGTGACCAAATGCTCTTTGACTCTTTCCATCAGAACAGGCACCTGGAACTCTGAACATATAGCTCAGTTTAGGAGTCAGAGCCTTAGGTCTTGGTAGACTCTCATCCAAGGACTTGGACTTTCTGGTGTTTTTAGGTGAAAAGGAGTGGATAAAGTCTCCAGTTTGAATCTGTTGTAGACATCATTCCTGAGGGTTGGAAAAGGCTACTTCTGCAGCCTCCACAGTGTTAGTGTCCAAAGGTCAGCTCTGTTTGAGGAACAGAGCAATAACGGAAAGGTTTCCTGCTTCTATTGCCCCTCTGCTATTTTATTGCTAGCTATGTGTCTTGTGTTTAACCTGGTACAACATAACTGACTTCAAGGGTGTAAAAGTTTCATGGGGCAGGCAAATTGCTTCCTGCCCAGCTTTATCTAGAAAGTTCACAGTGCTGAACCTGTATTTTTGTTTCTGAATCATCACAGGCATAATGGTGAGCGCACATTGCAAATCAAGTGATAAGTATCTGTTTCTGCATATGTTGGTGCAAATAACTAAATGTTTTCAGATTTGCTGCTCTTACTCCTCTGCTATAAATCACATCATATAAAGATAAGTCTGGTTATCATCTGCATGGAAAATACTTCAGTCTACTATATCTGTAGAATGTGTGTTTATCTAATAATAAATACCTGTGGGTATTTTACAAAATGTAAATTCCAAAGACAAATTTGTGTTGTTATTTCAGTTTCAATTTCTTTTTTGGTACTTTTTAAGCACAAAGTATATATGTCTTTAGATTCCTTTTTAAATCTGCTTGGAAGCAGTCTTGACCCACTTTTTTTTTTTTTTTCCTCTGTGTTTTGTTAAAATAAAAATTTACACTTTTAGTTTTAGATTTCCATAATATAAGGACATAGCAGGTTTCTCTTTAACTTTTCTGTCTTTAGTTGTAAGAATATTCTCCCTTATGCTATGCATTTTTTTACCAGAGGGATGGGACACTGTTTCTCATTTTTCTGGACAGAATAAGACATGACCACCACTACTTTTGACAGCTATCCACATAGGACACACGGTGCTTGGAAAATTTTCTACATTTGGGGGGGCTACATTTTGATTCAGTTCCCAAAACTCAAGAGGCTCATTCTTAGAGTCAACTATAGCATTTGGGTTTGACAATATCTACAGAGGTTTTAAGCTCTTTTTTATTAGAAAATGGGAATTATGGCTCTGATTAGTTCACAATTGTTTAATAATGTAAGATGTTAGTTGCAAACATAACTTGGGTAAAATTTCAAAATAACTCGTTTTTCGTAGTTACAGAACATAAGACCAGCAGTGGTGAGGGGACTGAAGATAGTCTTACAATGTGGAAACTCCCAGTGGAGTAGAATTGCTTACAAAGATCTTTAAATATGATCCATTTGGAGGAAGATTATAACCTGAATTTTAATGTCAGTTTTTTCAAATGTTTAAGAACTGAAACAGTCTTTTCTCAGCAAGTCCCAGTTTGATTTTTTTCTTTTCAGATGCTCTCAGCACTTCATCTCCTGGGGCCATACATGCATCATATTTTCTGATGCAGGAGCACAAGAACTTCTGTGATGTTCTGACTGCTGACCTAGAAATTCTCATATTTTGGGATTTTGCTTTTGTGAACTACCCATCTTGAATAGCTTTTTGTGGGAACACTGAACTTCATGTGACAGGAAGTGCACCAGCTGACATAGTAACAGGTTCTATGACAACTGGAAATGTAGAATAAGGAGCTGTGGCAAGAGGAGAGAAGAAACAGGAATATGTTAGGGAGAGGAAACTACATTCTCTACATCAATAAAAAGTAACTTTTGACCATTTTTGGGGGGTTCAGAGAGAGGTTGCAGCGTAGGTAGATTCCTAAATTCTTGTAAGAACTGGTTTGCCTAGCTCTGGAGATGCTTATTGCAGGGCTTCAACCCCAAACTGTTTCTAGCCAGATTCCATTTATTATTAGTGCATTTTGAAGTTTCAAGTAATACTATGCAGGTTTTATTTCTCACTTTCTATTAGTGATTTCTGTAGAGTAATAAGCTTTTTCATTCTCAGTTTTCCAAAGCTTCCAACAGATGTCTTGCCAGCAATGAAGATGATTAAAGGTTTTTGAAGAAGTAGACTGCTGCTGGAAATCTGAAATGGATCGCACTGCAGTGCCAAAATTTTTTGGAAAATATGTATGACCCCCTTCTTACTGGAAATGTGTCTAGCCCCTTCTTGAAGAAATCTTCCACAATATTGCTGCTTCACTGCACTTCTGTGTGTCTTTTTCCTGAACTAGATAGAATAGGTAAGTGATATTCCTACAAGTAAGTCAAAAAGAAGGTGAAGTGAACTTGCACCTTAATCTCAGCAAAGTGTTGGATAGCATCTACAAATATGCTGAAAATGTGCATCTAAGCCACTGAATGGATTTCCACAGACCTCTTTCTTCGATGCTAGTTGGTCCCCAGCTATTCTGTTAGAATACTGCTCTTGAGCATTTCCATCTGGCTAGGGATTTTCAACAGTTTTTTTTAAATGAAGGCTTAATGATTATAATTCATTCCCTTGTCACCTTGAAACTAAATTAATGCAGTGCACTCTGTCTGGTGTGTGAAGCACTGTTTGATTCATATTTGTCATCAAAGCATCTACTGAGCTGCAACTGAAAAGTTCAGACATTACACTCCTATGAATAAGGAAAAAGGTTAGTGTATTTTCAGACAGTATGTTTTGATGACAAAATATCTGTGCTTCAGTTTATTGAAAGCAATTAGTTTAGCTTTGAAAGGGTTATGTGATGTAGTGGCTGGTATGATGAGGAACTGGATTTAACCCAGGAGATAGTTTCCTGTGCTGGATTTCTTTCTCAAGTGTTGAGCATCATACTAATAAAGCCTCAATTATCTGGCCTGAAATATTCAGAGATGTTCCCTTTGCTTTCTTACTTAAGGCAATAGAAATGTCTTCAGCAATATCCAAAAGTTTACAAGCTTTCATACCTCTTTTTCTTGCTTTCTACAAACCATTTTAGAATTGTGCATTTTTAAAGCTTTTTCATATCAGTGACAGAGAAAGATAGCCACAAGCCTGTGATCTTCACCCAGGCATTGAGGATGTGGAATTAGCAAAGCTACTGATTTTTTTCTTACTGTTTTTCCCTTGAAGAGTCAGTTTCAATTATTGCCTCATTCTACTGAAGCTTGGAAGATGAGATGAAAAATACATCTTTTCGTGGATGAAAGTGAGTTTTCAAAGGATGCTACCTGAGAATTGTGTAAAAAAAACCCAAACTATGTTCTTTTTTTCCTGATCCTCCTCACATTGGAAATGGAAGGTATTGCGTAAATCTGAGGTGGTACCTGTAATTTTTATCAATTTTATAGTCTTTTTTTCTTTTAATATTTTTCCTTGTTTATTACCTTTGGAAGTCAACATATACAAAAACTTCTCACCTTTACTTCTGTGACTGTCTAACAAATATATAACTTCTCGAACTGTCTTGAAAAGACAGTGAGAGATGATCTTGTTATTAAAGTTTTACTGATCTTCAATCACTACTCCTGAAGGACATAGTTTAGCCGAATTTTCTATTCAGTTGACATGCTGAAATAATTGTCTGGTGTTACACAGTGATGAAGAGGAGCTTGGAAATACCCCAGCACAAGCCAGGTAAGCAGCTAAATGCTCCCTTTTCTTTCTTTTCCAGGTAAGCTTCAGTTAAAGGCCTTACTTTACCACTCAGGAATGTTCTGTTTAAAGCAGCCCCCACTTATTACATGAGTCATTATGGAACAATTTACAGTATATGCTTATCCATGCTACACTCATTCCATAACACAGTATGGGACCGATGTGCACGGTTTAGATATTAAGAAGAAATTCTTCCCTGTGAGGGCTGTGAGGCACTGGGAGAGCTTGCCCTGAGAAATTGTGGATGTCCCAACCCTGAAAGTGTTCAAGGCCAGGTCGGATGGAACTCTGAGCCCATTTAAGTGAAAGGTGTCCCTGCCCGTGCCAAGAGGGTTGGAATTAGTTGATCTTTAAGGCCCCTTCCAGCCCAGACCATTCTGTGATTCTATGATCTATCTTTCTTTCAGATTACTCTTGTCCAGTCCTAATTACACAGATACAAATTAAATCTTTGCTAAATCACTCATGTAAGGAACAATCGTTTTAGGCTGTCTAGGCAAAGAGAATTCACTCACAAACGGTTTTCCTCCCAAGGCTGCAGGAAACATAGCATAGAACAACACAGACCGTGCAGTTTTCACTATAGTGCTATTTAAATTGAGCCAATGGCTGTGGAACTCACTGCTGTTCTGAACTTTGTCAATGAGAGCTGTAGGGTTTTGATTGCATACTGAGTCTAGTCTGCCCAGATATTTTCAAAGCCACGACACTTTTTCCGAGATGCAGACATGTACATTACAGTACTTAGTGATGTTTCTGTTGGAATTGAATTTGAAGATCTTTGACTGCCACACATTAATTTTATTTAATTGAAAAAAAGTTTATTTTTCACTGGACTGGACAAGAACTGGAAAGATTTTGTTCTTGGTATTTGCTACCAAAACCTTTTACAGGTAGTTTAATGGCAGCATTGTGATAGAGCCAAGCTTGTCTTTAACACTTCTTCCTACAATTTTGTAAAGTTAGGGCTAGACGTCCAATTGCAGAATGCTATTGAATCGAAGCAATTAGCAGCAGCTGAAGATCTGGCCAGTCAAAAATAAACACTAGGATTTATTTTTAGTAAATTAATAAATAATTTAATAAATTAAATTAATTTTTGTTGCCATTTTGTATATCGTTTTGCATACATTGAAAGAGATCCTCAGTATTGTTGTTATATTATTTTTATATGAGTTACACACTAAGGAAAAAACACATGCTTTTGTATCAAGCTTTTATTTTGTGCCTTTACTGGTTTTAAACAGTGTTACTTCCATTGATGATCCTCTAGACTGTTCATCAGTCAGCATAAAATGTAAGAGCAGATGAAAGGCAAGAAGCCATATATGTATATGAAGAATAGCCTGAGCATATGTGTAAATTCTTTGTCACTGTGTTTGAAAACATAAAAGCAGAGTGCAGCTGCTGAAGAAGCAGTTGTGCTGAATGTGCAGGGACCATGTGCATCACATACTTATTGTCCCTGGAACAGTGTTTGTACTTTGTGTGTGTGAGCGTTCGCAGCAGTGGATATGAGGGAGAATGCATACAGTTAATATAATATATGAATTGCAGTTTATTTAGATGTTTTCTGGCTATTCTCCCATTCTGTGATTGAAAGTCTTGGTTCAAGTCCCACTGAAATAATTAAAACTTGCTTTTCATTTACTTCTTTAGGGTGAGGCCCCATCTATTAATTCAACTGCACTTTCACTTTGGGCCCAAACTTTCTACTGAAGTAAGTGACAAACTCCCTCTGCCTTCAGTAAAATATGCCTTGGCATTGTGTATATTATGAGATGTTTAGTGTTTTAACAACTGAGGCATCTGCATTGTGTTGAGCTCTGAGATGGCATCCAAAAGGATCACAAGATACCAATCTTCCTTACATTCCTCACACTGGTATGACAATGGTCTCTCCACATATTGTTTCCATCATTATTGCAGTCATATCACCAGAGTGTCTTAATGCTCTGCCAGTTTATATTCTTGAGAAATTTTTGTTACAAGAATAGATTTTTCCACACTCTTCTGTATTTTTCCTAAGTTAATAGCCCACTTATGGCCAAATTTGGAAAATTTAGCCTAAGGGCTCTATTTTGTTTTCTCATTTGCATTTATTTGTTTTTTAATTCATGCAAGTGAAATATGCCAAAGGACTTGGTGAACAGGATAGTCTAAAACTGTCCATGTACAATAGCACTTTTGCTTTGTAGTCCCTTTTGCCTTGAGAAAAGTCATCTACTGTGCTCTTCTCTTGCACTGTAAAATGAGAACAGTAATGCTTTTGTATTTCCCTAACCAAAGTGTTTTTAGGATCACACTGAACCAGACATTCCCACTGATGAGCACTTTCATGCAAGAATGCTTTTGTTGCAGTCAGTGGAATTGCTGGTTTGAGTTGGGGTTCAAAAGCTCTCCCTAAGTCATCTCCAGTTTCTGTGAGCAGTGAGGTGAGCACTTATGAGAGGAAGTAACAGAAATTAGGCCATGTAACTCTTCCTAATATCAGTGGAAACAAATACCTAAACCCTCACACTTCAGTATTTGGAGTACTTTACATTTTGACAGCTTGACAACTTTCTAACCTTATCATGTTACAGTCCAAATCCCCTAGACCTCTCCTCAGTCTTTACACAGGCAAATCTATTTAGAGCTTTAATGTTCTTCAGTAAGGTCTGGAACAGAAGAAGGAAAACAAAGAACTGATTGGCAATTTACTTAATGAAAGGTGAAATCAAGAATGGCACAGTTGAGTTTTACCAGAGACAAATCAGTGTTTGTTTTTACAAAGAGCATTTTAACCACAGACAATAAAATTTTGCTCAGTTACTGTGAATATCTAGAAGTCGTATGATTGTTGTTTTCCAGTTTTTAACAGTTATACAAATGAAAGGACAGGGTGATATAGGAGGGGTGATCTTCTATAACTGCCAGATGACGGGCAGTCTTCAGGCAAATCTTCTGTTATTTGTTTTTAGATGGATCATTTGCTATGAAATTTACTCATGAGACCAATTTAAGCATAAGGCTGGGTTCTGCACTTCAGCATTTTCACATTGCAAGTATCTGAAGAACTTTCAAAGTAATGCTGTCTGGATCTGTAATTTTGCTACCATTTATTCTTTTCCTAGACCTTCTCTTGCTGTCTCCTCCATTTGTGATAATTCTGGAGATAGCCTCGAAGCTGGAAATGTTGGCCTGTGTAGTTTGCCCAAGTCTTACTACACACCTGCTTTTCGTGGGTGACAGCTGAAAATCATGGTAAGTGAAAACTGCTCCATGCTCCTCTTCTTGCTGCAACGTGGGAGATGACGATATGTTGACAGTCCAGAGCACTGTGCATGACAGATGTGGAGGAATGTCTTTAAAGGACTTGAAGGATGTTTGTTGCCTGTCCCGAAATGTTTTGGTGCTTGCAGTCTGTAACCATCACTCTGGTGTGGCAGCACTGAAAATTCTGGTTCTTGCAACATAATCGTACCTGTGGTGCAAGGCGGTCTGAAAGGATACTGTCCATGTCAGCATTGTTTCTGTATATTTGAAAATAAATTATTTTGTACCTTATGTTAATAATTTTACCTGCAGCAAATACCATTTAGTCAGTTCTTTCTGTTCTATATTTGGTTGCTATAATAATACATTATACGTTGCAGAAATAGTACTTTATTTTATGCTACTAATTCTTTATTCATATTATTTAATTTATTTATTGAGTGCTGGCAGTGCACTCAACAGGTCCAGGTTGTTAGCATTATCTTCTAATGTGTGCTTGTTGTCTTTGTGAAAATGATGAATGTTTTTGCAGATGTATTACTGTGGCTGAGGTAGATGATGACTGACAAGTTTTTTGAGTTAGATCTTCTAGCTGTGACATCGCGAAATTTATAATGCGTAAGTTAACAAGCACCAGGTGTAAGGAGCCGGGAGGTGAATCAGAAAGCTAAAGAAATTGTTATGTTTGAATGCAGCTTAATTCCTGCAGTGTCACTGAGTTTTGTCTCTGTGAGTCTAATCATGAGCACGCCTGTGTTATGTATCTGAAAGTAGCCGTGTGGCAAAGGTTGTGTATTCAATCACTTTGGTGTTGGCTGCTGCCGCTTCTCTTTCAGCTGTGTGCTCTCTTTGTTAAAGCTGTGAAGTGGTGAGCTTATTGCAGCCTTACAGACGTTTCTCTGAAAAGCAAAACTGCCTCACATCCATTTTTACACGTATTCCATGCTTTTTTGGAGGAAATTGTGCAGGCGAATTCCACCATTAATGGTGTGTAGCCTCATTAATAGTTTAGGCCAGAAGCATCTTAAAT
This sequence comes from Empidonax traillii, assembly GCF_003031625.1. Classification (NCBI taxonomy): domain Eukaryota; kingdom Metazoa; phylum Chordata; class Aves; order Passeriformes; family Tyrannidae; genus Empidonax; species Empidonax traillii. The sequence continues at coordinate 409,919 of NW_020955649.1, forward strand.
TGTGCTTGCATTAGTCAGGATAATTTAAAGCACTCATACAAGTTGTTGCTATTTAAATATGTCCCTAAAGCGTATGATAAATGCATTAACAGATTTTGGACCCAAAGACTTAACATAAAAGGGGAATGGAGAAGGGTCATGGGGCGAACACAACAACTTCTAAACCATGAAGTGATAATGAAAAGTAGACTAGCCAACATACTGATATTTCCTTTAGGAGACTCAGGAAGCTGTTTCTTGGCTCTTGTATTTTATAAAGCTCTACCTCTAATCTCTTAGCTGATTTTATTACTGCAATGTAATATTCCAGGTTTTTTTCTCCCCACTGCTCTGGGGATATATGTTGTATATGTTGTCTAAAGGAGAGACAGCTCTCTTGTTCTATAGATTAAGTCTGAACTGGCAAAAGATATGTGTTGGTTCTTTCTTCTACAGAAAGAGACAACATCTGGAAGACAAACTTGATATAGCATTAATTACATCCCTTGATTTTCCATTTCATAGGAGGAATGTGAGAGTTATGTGAAGCTATATATGTTGTCACTAGAATTAACAATCATGAGATGAGCTTTTAGTTTGTATCAGTTTCTTTCCAGCATTTGTATCTCAAATTGTTGTTCATAATTTCCAACCATTTCTTTCCTGAAAAAAGATTGAATGCATTTTTCTTTGTTCATATTTGAACTACATGTGTTGAGACAGAAAAAGCAGCAGAGGAGTAACAGAATCATTCTTCCACTGATCTCATCTTTGAGCTACATTGATCAGGAGAAATTATGGAATAAATCCCAAATTATGGGATTGGGCTCCCAAATTATGGACTAGTGGAAAATGCGAGTGAATTCTGGATAAACCTAACGACCTTGTATCAGCATAACGGTGTTGAACAGGATCTTTAGGAAATGCTCAAAAGCAATTTGGTTTTAGTCCCTGAAAGCAAGCCTAGAAAAAAAATCCATTTTGACTTGCGCTTTTTACAGTTCTATTTTAAAAAAATAAATTCTTAAGCCTTGAAAGAGTCCTCAGCTTGACACATCACAGTGAAAATTCTTTCATGAAAATATATTTTCTCTCAGAAAAGGCGTGAAAAACTTTTTTGAAAAAGTCACAGAACCTCTTTTCTTTCAGAAATTAAGCTTCAAGGCTCCAAAACATTTGAGCACTTCCATTTCTGTAGGTGTGGGGGAATTCTACCCTATATATAAAAATACATAAGCACATGCTTAACTTTTAGCAGGTATTAAGTCCCCATTCATTACATTAGGACTTAAGCATATATTAAAATCTTTGAGAAGCGTGTCCTGCCTCATATTAACTTCCAAGCTGAAAGTTTCATAAGGTGTTGAAGGTGGTCCAGCATTCACTGACCAACAGTACCAAATGCTGCCAATGCAGGAAGCCAGCTAGAGACTTGGTTTAGTTGGATTCTGAATTACAATAAATAAATTATAACAACCTCTGTTGACAGAAACCTCGGGGCTGGGTCCAGCCCTGAAGCCAGACTGAAATTTCTCATGTAGCAGGTAATCAGTAAGATGAGAAACCAGCTGCAGGGGAAGGGCCTCTTTATGAAACAAGAAGGTACTTTGAAAGCCAGCTCTTATCCCAGTAATCTTTCCAGTAACACAAGAGCAATGAGTGCTCTTCATTATCTGGTCTTTGAGGGAGTTGAATTAATTGGAGAGGAAACTGATGATATTATCGGAGGAGCCCACACTGTTGGTTGTGTGCATGGAGAATGGGTCGACAGATTTGTCTGTAACCTTTCTAAACATTTTAGTGTAAGCGAAGCTCATAGGTAGTTTCAAAAGAAGGTTATTTGGTTGTAGGCAGAAAGGATTACCAGACTGGTATTATGCCCTTCATAGTATTTGGACTGAGCGATGTGATGACATTTCAAAACCATCTGGGACCTTTTTTTCCATTATAGACTCCATTATAGACTGATTTTGCTTAAAAACAATGAAGCTGGTGTTTCCTTGTCCTTTGTGATAATGTTTAAAAGCAGTTGTCTCTAGGGTTAGGCACAGGTTTTGGCTAACAGCTCAGCATATGCTGTCACCAGATTGATTGATGCACGTAGGTGATCATATCTGTCAGTCTGCCATTCACCCTTTATTTTACAGACTTCTTTCCAAAGTGCCTGAATGCGGTAGAAAAGTTTAAAGTAGTCTGAATGCAACTTGAGTAGATTTTGTAAAATACATGATGACTTGTACTGTGTATCTGGATTGATGTTTTCAATTAGTTTTCCTGGTGACAGGTCTGGTGGGATCCATTGTATCTCCAAGAATAGCCAGCCCAAGATAGCCCAGTAAGAAAAAGATACTCCACTGGAGAGCAATTCTTCTCCCCTGCCTGTGTACTTAATTATCTTTATCTCCTGAACCAAGTTACAAGCTTTTATGACTTTATGCCTACTTTTTGATCATCTAAAATTTGCTGAGGTAGATTTTATTTTTGCAAAATCTTCCCTAGTGGATGCATTGGAAGGTTAATTGGAGATATTTTTAAGCTTTGAAGTTTGGATTTTGCAGGTGAAACACTTCTTTTGATGAAGATTTTTTAGAACTGAGCTTCCTAGTTTTTAGGAATAACCAAATAATAATAATTAGCAGCTTTCATTTAATAAGCAAAAAAAACCACACCAGCTTTCTGAAAATTACTTAAATTCCCTTCTGTTTTGTAGGCTTTTAGGTTTTGGTCCCCATAGTAAACATGATTTTTTTTTATAAACCAGTGCAGAAAAGAACTTGTAGTCCAAAAACATGGAACCTTTTGTGGAGGAAATAACAGTTGGGAACTGGAAATTCTGGTTCGCGTTCTGGGACTAGAGAAGCCCAGTGATCTACACAGAATCATAAAATCATCAAGGTTGGAAAATACCTCCAAAGTCATCAAGCAACAAGGAGTAAGTAGAGTTGATTGAAATTGCTTCCTTTATAGTGGCTATGTAAGAAAAAATTAATTTTCTTGACCAAATGAAATTTCCACTGAAAGTCTACCTTCTGTGAAAATGTTTGATTTTTTTGCTTTGGTTCAGTGCCTCATCCCACACTCTTCCCTTTGGGCTTCTAACTGGAAAGTCATAATTTTCTGGACTTGCAGAACTGTAGGCAAGTGATAGTAATAATAAGAATGCTGGTTAGATCTTTTTATGAGACCTTCTTTCGTAGTACTGAAAGTGTAGTTACTAGAAAGGGCTGGATTACAGCTCAAGGTGATCTCTTACTAACAGTTTGATGCACTGTTCTGAGAGTGAGTAGTAGCACCTTCTGTTGCTTCTCTTAGTAGAAAGTTGTTTTTCATACATTTCATACAATCTTACAAGAACTGCTCAGTGCAGCCCAGGTCCATTCCTGTTTGTTTTAGCATGCTGATTACTATTGGCAGGTGCAGCTTGGCCTTAGCAAATTGTCTGTGAAAAATTAGTCATAGCTAGTCCTCAAGAAGCTCTATTAAATGTGTCTTAAGCCTGAACTGATGTATTCAAATTCAGGTGGATTTTCAGACAGAAGCTTAAAGAGTGCACTGTTCATCTTGGTCTATAAATTCCATTTCTTCTTTACACCATAATGGTACTACAGGTTTTGAAAAAGGAATTGGGATACAGAGTAAGGATAACTCTGGACAAGATATGACTCAAGAATTTCATTAGTCTATCCTGAACATCTGAGTCTAAGTGAAATAGATATGGAACATATCAGGCTAAAATATCCATTTTGAAAAAAAAAAAAACAAAAACTCATGAGCCGCAGAAAACATAGATAAAAAGAATTCTTTGGCAGCCATGACTGTAGATACAGCTACCACTTAAAACGCAAATGTTTCCAAACTGTAAGTGCTTATATCACAGAGATTACCATATCATCACAGGCTGTCATCTGTCCTCTTATCAATGCAATGTGAAATCCCTGTGAACGTAAATACAGATTAATCTTGTAGATACTTGGCATGCCAGCTCTGCAGTGTGTGTCTTCAGCACTGTCAGGAAGCACACTGAGAGCAGCCACCGCTTGGTCTCACGGAGGCTTTTAAATGACTGTGGGGTCAGCGTCCAACGCCTGGCCCTCTCCAGTCACAAACATTTCAGCACTCGCTGAGCACTGGATTTGTCTCTATTATGCTTTGAATAACACTCCCTTGCACAGGAAGCAATAACCCAAGAGTAATTTTCTACTGCTATTACTAGCCTTCTTATAGGAGCTCATGTGTGATCATTAGGCCTTTCAAATATATTTTGGAAAGTGTATTTTTTTTCTAGCCAGTTTTCTTTTTTTTTTTTTTCTTTTCATTTTGTAACTTTTGAAAATATTTTACTGCTTAAAAGAATGTTTTTTAACCCAAATCCTTTGCGATTAGAAATGCGCAACTAAAGACATTCGGAGCATTAAACACCCCTGTATGTGAAATCCCTGGAGTTTTGCTACAGTATGGCTCTAAAATTACAATGAAATTACAGAGCTGGAAGAGGAATCATAGCTGCATAGAAGAAAGCTAATACAGCTCTCTATGTGTCTGTTTAATAAAGAACCCTTCAGTTCTCAATTTAAAAAAAAAAAAAAAGAGTAAAGGTTCATTAAATCTGATACCATAATACGTGCTACATTTATTGAAGAAAAATATGAAGTCAATACCCAAGGCTGCAGCATGTTCAGAAAGCAAAATAATTAAATTGATATTGTTTCGTTTTTGACAGGGTCTCCCATGGGAAGGGATATTATTTGGCTGCACCAGTAATGGCTCTGTATCTATGCAAAAACTATTATGTTAAATTAAAACCTCTCTCTATTTATCAAACAGCCAAAACTAATAAACACAACTCTGACATCAAGGGTAAAGTGCTACTAGACTATTACTTCCTTCATCAGAGTATTATTTATAATTCAGTTTAGACAAAGCATCTGCTCCTCAGGGATGCTGAGATGTGGTATTGACACAAGAACTCTTTACTATTTGGGCACGAGAATCAATTTGTTTTGCAGTTACTGTGGTTGGAGACAGTTCCTACTGGAAAAACACCCCCAAAATAATTTCAGACGTTTTTAAGAAATAGATTATTAGAAAGAATGTGTAAAGTGTTGCTTATAACAAGTAATGCTAACTGGAAGGCATATCTATTAAATAAAGGAGTTTTAAAGAGAAAAAAGAAAAACACGAACCTGGTCAATTCTTCCCCTTGTGAATTTATTTATTTATTTAAATAATAATCAAAATACAAATTTTTTTTTTTTTTGGCAGCTAGGGCTTTAATCATGAGAAACTTGGTGTGTCCTTCAGTATAACATTTTGCTTAGTGCAGACCAGGTTCTCCAATTTTGAATTTTTAAGGAAATCCCTCAAAACGATGTTTTGAGTACAAAGATGGAGAACATCTATCTGCCTATTCATGGTAGGCAGATAGAATTACAAGGTACCATTCAAAATTCACGCAAGAGGTTGCATGATATAAAGACTTAAAAAGGTAGATTAAAATTGGAATTTGCAACCATTTTGAAACCACATATAGTGTATTTTAAAAAAATTCTGTCGTGAAGTTAAGGCAGCTTCTCTGGGAGACTGCCAGGCACACCAGTAACGCCTATATGTAATACACCCAAGCTTAAGAAAAACAAGGAATTGTAAGTCTGATACATCAACCACTGCCAACCAGTAATGACCAGTGGAATTCAGCTATGTAGTCAATTTAATTTTAATGTCTAGTGGGAATTTGATTAAAGCAATTAGAGAAAATTCTGAACATAGCCCAAATCACGTGTGTCTCTATTTCATTTTATTTTCTTTAAGAACTGTCAGCATTCTTGGCCTCAGAAAATATATGTAGTAAGTCTCCTGAAAACTTTTAAACAGTTATAACTTTGTTCACATAATGGTGACATTGAAATGAGTGAGACTACTTGCAAAAGGGAAATTATATATGTGTTTAAGTGTTTGCAGGATCTCATTCTAAGTGCTTGGAACACAAAGTGTGCTTTCCAATAAAGTGTGTAGGCAAGAGCTGATCAGCCTTGAGGGATGGAAAAAATCAGGGGTGCAGTTGCAGAGCCTGGGTTCAGGATGAAGTAGATAGGGCTGAGAGACTCCAGTCGCTGGGGAAGTACAGTGATTTCTTAGGAACAGTCTGCTTTGGAATGTCTGATTGTTATTATCATATAGGTAGAAATTAAGGGGAATAAACCTCTCATAAACATATATGGGGCTGCAGCCATGGCTATGACATCATGGGCAGCCAATGTGGTAACTAACTCCATTTTGGTCCATCAACTTCTACAGCCATTTAAAAATTTTTATTATTCTACCACATGAATCTGGATTGCAGCCACTCACCATAAGACAGACTGGACTAATAAATCTTTGGCACATATAACCTCCATGTTTAATATAAAACAACTCATACACTTTTTTTTTTTTTTTTTAATATGAGTTATAAAACAGAACATGAAGCTACCTACATGGTCTTAGCTAGCTGCAGCAGATACTGTTATTTATCGCACATTTAATTACTAACAGCAATTCAGCCATGTTACCTGACCTTAAGGCCTTTTTGATTACCTGATCCAACATATTTCACATGATAAAAATGTCAGGCTCAGAGAAACCCACCAGTCTGGCTTTCTGTGAAATCTAATTATAAACAGCAATGTTAGAAAAAGCTTAACAGTTTAAATAGTCAAGGCAGTTATTCATTTTGTAAGTGTTTGTTTTGATTGAAATGATAGCTGAGAGGGCACAATGCAGCCCAGTAGTTCACTATGAATAGTGCAGCTTCATCTCACCCACAGTCATTTTGGCTGCTCAGCTTGAACTCGGAAAGCTCAGCTGGGCCTCCAGAAGCAACTCAGTGCCATGAAACATGTACATCCTGTATCCCTGTGCAACATCCAGCCTTTGCAGAGCCTGGAGTTGGACTTGATGATCCTTATGGGTCCATTCCAGTTCAGGATATTCAACAATTTTCTGATAATGGGAAAGAGAGTTCAGTGAATCTATTCGTGGGAATGGGCTCAACCCTTGCCTTAACTCCTAACACATGGCTGCACAGACGGTGGTGCTTTGAAATGCTCCGTTAAACTGGAGATGTTGACTTGAAAGTTGGCACGAGCTGTGTTCTACCGGGCCTTGTAGATGGTATGGAAAGTGACAGGGTGGAATTCTGACCCACTGCGGAGAAAATTCTCATTGATTCCATGAGTTTAGGAATTTGTGGCAGTCTAACCATTTCTGAATACTCTCCTGTGCCTTGCATCTTTGTCTTGCTCCATATTTGTATTTCAGTCAAGGTAGAAAGGAAGGAGCATCTGCTTGTGGGACACTCTCCTACACTGCTGGTGACAATGATAATAACGGTGGCAGAGGTAATGATAATTTCTCCAATCACAGTGGTAACCAAGAGCTTAAGTTGGAAACATGGGTGATACTGTGTCTGTACAAGACTGGTCTTGTACAAACAAAATTAAAAAATAAAGATTCTTAAATACAGATAAATAATTTCCCTGGAATGCTGATTTAAGATTAGTGACACAGTGCCTTAGAATAAAGATGAAAAATGCATTTTAGCATATACATTATATTGGTTGAATTTTCTGCCTGTTATGTTGTATAAAACTGGAAAGAATAATCACATAATTTGGTGGGTATTCATTTTGTAGTTATAAGTCAGTGCATTATAATTTTTCTTCTGGGAAATGAGTAAATATGTTTTTTATATATTCTAATATATACATTACGTGTCTAAGTATGCTCTAACCTACACCAATACTTTCTGTAATACGCTAGCTCTTCCTATTCCTTCTTTTTTGTGGGATAGCAGATGAACCAAGATGACCTCATGCTACAGCTTTGCTCCTCTGGAAAAATGAAGCTGTCAACAACATAGGAAAAGACTCGTAACCACAGGAAACAAAATGTTCACAGAAGCTGGACTAAGACTATGGAACTTGTTGCCAGACAAAATAAGAATGACCAGCACATGTGCCACACTAAACACTCAGTGCAAGAACCCAATTATTCAACTTAGCTTTCCCTTGATAGTCCTTTCAAGCATCCTTAGACTAAATGCTCTTTTGGTTGTAAGACTATGAAAAGCTCAAAAATGTTAAGAGGTTGAAAAAAAATGGCAAGCTCACACGTAATGTCCCTGGAAAATGGCTAGACATTACAGCAACAGTCTGATACAATCCTGGATAAATAGGTTATTACTAAAAAAAAAATAAATAAAGCAGATAATCTCTTCCTGTCTGTAGGAGTGGCAGTATTTTGAAACATTTCTAAAGCCATGTATGATCTTGCAATCCCAGTATGATCTATCTTATTTGTATTATTACTTCTTATTTATTCTTCAGAAAAAAATCAAATCATTGGGCAGGAAACAGTGTATATGTACTGTCTGTAGTGACTTCATGTCATGTGTTCCTCCTAAAAAATGCCATATAATGGCATGTACAGATACAGAGTAAGCACCTGTAGCTGGTGCTCTCCTATACTTCTAATTTTTCAGCCTCTTGTGTGGTTATGTCCAAAACCTCACAGTACCAACTAAGTTTAAATGTAACAACGTAATTGAATTTAATGACCAATAGCAATATTTCCATATATTTTGTGCCTTCAGTAAAGTTCACTGAAGCACTGACTTGCAATGAAGATGGTCCCTCAAAAAAGTTGCTGAAATAAGCCGTCAGTTTTAAAAGATGCTTTTCCCTTTCCCAAACTGTCTTATGGAAACAGCTGCTAAAAGTATTCAGATAAAGATTGCTGTCACAATCACTGCGTGCTTGATATTAGAAAGTGGGCTGAATCTTCCCAAGAGAATAGTAATGCTTTTGCTTGAGATAATCTAAGCACAGAAGTGTCTGATTTCACTTGTTCCATCTACTGTGAAAGACAGATATAAATGCTCTGAGACTTGCATGGTATTTGGATGTTAGTGTGGGATTAGTCTAATTCTCCTTTTTCCTGAGTCACATACCAAAATCTTCATGTGATCAAAACCCACAGAAGATGCAGACTGTCTACGGAGGGGAATGGGAGGTCCTGGAGTGATTCATAGACAGTAGCTGACAAAACTCCCAGAGGGCTCATTAATTTATGGTGGAGAAGGTCTAGCTCATGCCAGCCGTGCTGCTGGATCCCTGAGCAGCCCATTGATTTTGGCGTTAGCAGCTGCTGCTGGCTCATTTCCTTCCATGGCCAGACATTTGAATTCCTCGTCATTTTTTGTCAGCACAGTCTTCTGACTGGCCCTGTAATTCAGCTATTGACTTGGGCCAGTGCTTAACCATTTGTGCAGGGCTGTGCTTGATGTGCCAGCAGTTCAAGGAGGGTCTAGGCTACTACTGACGAACCTGTTAGGAACCCAGGGAGAAAGGAACCGAGCCAACAGAATGGTTGTGTACCTCAGCCTGTGAGGAAAAAATAAGTATATTCCTTTCCTTTTAAATTAACTAATTGGGCTTTTTGTTGTGACCTACAGGAATGTAACCAGAGTTGCACAAATTATTTTTCTTAAGACTGAAGGAAGCTGGCAGAAAACCCTGAGAAGCCACCTCTGATGTGTGCAAAGCTGAACAAACCTCAGCACGTGAAGAACTTGAAGGCGAATGGTACATAAATCTGTGGTAGTCTAGACCTGGGAAGAAGGAAGGAATTGAAGTTAAAAAAATCAACTCTGACCATAAACAGTGTAAAAGCATAACTTAAAAGTAAGTAATGTCTCAGTTTATTTGCTTATAAACAATTTCGTATATCTATATATTTCTCTCCCTGTACACAGACACACATTTATACACACACACACATGCTAATCTCAAGTACCTCTGAGGACTGAAAACTTGCTCAGTGGTGGTAGAACCAGACAGGCAGTCTCCAAGTGCTGGCTCTACTTGAAATAGGAAATCTTCAAAAGATACAGTGATGTGAGACAGTACAAAATATCAAGTGGAAAACGTAAGTGGGTGAGTAGCCATGATATGTTTTCCGATTTGCTGGCCAACAGTCTACCTGAAGACGGATCCCTAGTGAAAGGGTCCTTAAATGTTTTGCCCGCCTACTTATTTCAGGAGAAGAGGTACAGGGGTCTGTATCTTGACTCAAGTGAGTCCAAATTGAGCTTGTAACAGTCTCATCTGCATCCTGAGCTGCCTTTTTCCTGCCTTCAGGCACTAAAACAGAAGAAGAGTACAAGTGAGCTGGAACCTGAAATCTGGAGACCCTTAGGCACTGGATAAGCATGGGATAAACGCTGTTAATGGCACAATTATCACTCAGAGTCACAGGAGACAATCCTCTGTTTGACTTCTAAAAGTAGATACCTTATGTTGCTCCCTAAAAAAAAAAACAAACAAACAAACAAACAAAAAAAAACCCAACAAACAAAAAAAAAACAAACAAACGAAAAAAAAAAACGGGGGAAAATAATAATCCATTCATTCAGACCTGTATTGTAAAAAGTCCAGTGAGGTAAAGCAATGCTTACAGAATAAAAATCATGAACTAAAGAAAGAAGACTTATTTAATAGCTGGGGACAAGGTTTCTGCTCGTAAGACTCTCTGTAGACTCTTAAGACTCCCTCCAAGCCCAGAGGAGAGAGTGGATTTTGACAACAGCAATTCCTGAAACATCTTGTGCAAACCAAAACCACATAAAGAGAATTTAAGATAAATATAATAAAGACATCACACAGCTGCACACACACAAAAAAAGTGTTTCCAGCTATTTCAGACTTGGGAATAAAATACTGTCTCTAAAGGTGTTAAAGCACAGAGTGAAGCAAAAAAAGGAAATGTGAGGCAAAATGAAATGAAAGGAAGAAGCTTTTCTTTATAGCATTGACTATATAATCTGAACACTAAAAATACTCTGTTATCTCTTCCAAATCTTTTGTAATTACCAGAATTCAAGCAGCTACTTTTAAAACGAAGTTAATAATAACACCACCAAGACTACATTTAAGGCACCGAATCTCGGTATTGTCTATCAGTGTTTGAAGTGCAGACTTTTTATTTAAATGGTGGTTTAGGTTAATGGGCCTCTGATAAATCGAAGGGCTAGCAGTGGCAGGTCTGTAGAACTGTGATAGTAATAAGGGATTTTCTGTAAGGCCAAGGTGACATAGATTTCTAGTCAGGTTCATGCAGACTAAATTGATGTGACAATTTACCATTTGACTTTTCACTTTCATTTTCTAGATCTCATCCACTCTACTCTGAAAGATGTAATTGCAGAAAAGAGACAGAAAGCAGTGGTTTTACTATGGGCACTGTGGGAATACTAGAGAAGCTGGTGCAGCCAGTATGGGAATGTAAAGTCACAGTTCACCACAGAATGGTTTTTAAATGGGCAAGTTTGTCCTGGTTTTGCTGTTACTGGCACCCAAGCTAGTTAGGTTAAAACTCAGCTATGTTGGTTCTGTCCACAGGTAGAATGATGCCTTTGCTTGCAGCATAGTTAAATGTTTAATATGAGGGGAAGGCCTTTCTCTCTGCTATGCATGCACACACAGACAGGAATTAACAGCACGCATGTTTGTGGCACTGTTTCTTTATTAGATATCAGTTTGTAAATAGAATTCCTTGCATTACAACAATTTTAAATGGATCAAAAAACATCCCCAAAAACCTCAACAAATCACATCCAAACACCAAACAAACTACCAGAGAAATAGGGTAGTGATTGAAGCTGATAGAAGTGGTGAATGTACTACTCCATGTTTATCTGCTTACTGTACATTCATTGATTTTTGGTGAGGACAACCATTATCAACTGGAGTGGAGCTTTATTTTAAGATTTTTAACTAAGATTTCTGGAAACTGAGTGAAATATAAAGCTTGGAATCCTTTCCAATGATTTATTGTAATGTAACATTTGCTGCAATAAACTATGCCCTCAATTAGACCTCAGCAACTCCATTAACTTTAATTATATCATGGTTGTAACTGAGAGTATAATTTGCCCCTCTGGGAATAGAATATACAATTAAAGCTCCACAGGACAGAACAGGCAGAAGAAATTTGCCCTTCAGCTGGAGCTGTCAGGAAAATTATTGGCTGTTTTAGTTATTCTCTCCAACTTTAACAAATCCTATTAATGATATAGTTGCAGTATGTATTTTCCGGTATGTAGCTTTGTAGAACAAGTACTGTTTATGCTTTTGGTATCTTGCAGGTGAACAGAGATCAGCAATTAAAGCTGTTCGGCACCAACTTTTAGCTCAGGAAATAGGAAGGCAGAAACTGAGTAAATAAGATGAGTACCTTTGCAGCAGCTGGCTGAGTACTCTATGGAAATCTTCAGCCATGCTTCAGGACCAAGCCAAGCCAGAGGATGTGGAGGGTCTGGAATCAAGGGACTAAGGAATAGTATATGCTTATTTGACACCGTACCATAACAATAAGATGTTATGTTGCAGAAGGTAAAGCAAACAAAGAGCTATAGAAAGATCTCTGTGATAACAATGAACAATAGTTTTTCACCCCAAGTGCTGTAGTAGAAAGCAAAGAGTTGACAGTGTTATTAAGTCTGTTCAATTCCTTTCAATGTGACTGAGAAAAAATAGGAGAAGAATTTCTGTCTTGCATTTTTTTATTTCCAAAGAGAGATGTCAGAGGGAACTTTTAGCCAGTTATTTTCATATTTGCTTTTTGTTTGTCTTCCCAAGATTAATGTGTTTCTTTGTCAGTAGCCACATCTAGTAGATTTTGAGAGCTTGAAATCAGGGAAACATAAACCATGAAGGCATTAGAAGCTGAAGTTCCCATGGAAAGGCTATGGAACAGTCAGGGACTATCAGCAAAAACATGCCACCAAGTGCTCTGGTTATGTTAAACCCTCAATGACTATACCTGGGAGATATCGAAACCTATGGTGTTCCTACAGGTTTGGCACTTGACTTTCATAATGCTTTCCCTGGCAACCTCAGCTCAGTCTCAGTCCATGTGCCCCTAAGTTCTAATAGTTTTTGTACCAGAAAATTCCTCAAGGAAGGATCTTTAGCTTGTGTCTGATTTTTTGCACCTGACACTGTCAGCATTGGCAGGTCCACACAGTTGCCCCCATTGCCTAATCTGCTCTCTTTACACTCAGATTCCACTGACAGGCGTTTACAAAGGAGCATGATAAAGAATTTCCTTCCGTGCCCAAACACAGCTTGAGTACTTTAGGAGCAAAATGCTTCCACTGTTGGTACCGAACTCCTGTACTGAAAGAGATTTTCTACTTTCTTGGTCAAGAAAGGAATTGCTTTCCACCCCAGTGCAGTTTGTGTATGGCTACTGCCCTTGAATTTTAGGTTCTCCTCAAGTAAGTTCCAAGTTTAGCTGAAGCCCTGCTAAAATGAGCAACCAAGTTCTGCTCCTTGTGCTGTCCCATTTTCAGTCTTTGCTGGCTCAGTCAAATGTACTTCACCTCCTGTATCTGAGAGATGGACTTGGAGAGTTCTGAAGAGGCAGATTGGCTTATAAGTGTGTTTAGATCTAAGACATGAGAGGAAGCCTAAACTGATGAGAGGGCTGAAGAAAGTAACATCTAACTTAAAGAAAAACCTCACAAACCTATCTAACACATGAAGAGCTCAGCTATATAGAAAACACATATGATATTGGAAGTAATAGGGAAGAAAGATTTACTTAGGAGTAGAGCTTCCCCCTGTTGGTTTAAACTATGGGATGGAAAGGAAACAAAAGCAAAAGAGAAAATTTTGATGAGGAAAAGAAAAACTTCTTAAAATTGGTGAGTCTATGGAAACTTTTCAGTTATTATATTTAACAGAATTGGCCTGAAAGTCTGTGATGAAAAAGACCATTTGTAAAGTTTGAAATGAACTGTGAAAATAGCACTGTGCTAAATAAACACTTGGGAAATCTAGGCTGTTTTTTGTGGGTTTTTTTGCCAGAGTAAGACCCAATTTGTTTCTCTTTTCTTTCCATTCTTCTTCCAACTTTAAAAAAAACCTTGTTAATTAATACATAAAGAAGAGGTACAAAATACATATTCAATATCTCGCCTATTAAACTGAGTGAATGATTTCCTGCAACACGTGAATTTTTTGCATTCTTAAAAGAATACATGAGTGAGTAAATTGTCATTACTAACTTCTCTTGCTTCCTTTCACAGCACTGCATCTCTTGGTGAGAACCAACACAGCATAACTGTGCAATGGCCCAGAGAAAGAGAAGTGGAGAATGGTTTGATTATGCCTTCTAATTGCAACTGATACCCTCTCATTCATGTGTTGAAAGAGACAGGGACTTTGCAGTACTTGTGATTTTGTGAGATGACTGACTACTCCAAACCGAAGTGGTAAACTGAAGAAACCCCCAAACCTCGTAATTAGGGTAAGGATTCTTACTTATCCACTTTTTGTGGATGGGATTCTCCACCATCTTGCACTTGCTGACTGGGTATTTGAGTCTTGTAACATCACTTGCGTCATGAAGTAACCTGGAGCTGGGAACATTTGGGTGCACAGGAGCCTTTCCCCAGCCTTACAGGAGACAGAAGCACCATGGATAAAATGAGCAAATGCTGAATGCTGCTTGCACAACACTGCCTGTGGAAGAGCACTGTTGAAAGAAAGGAGTAGGCAAGTGAATGTAGTATTTATATTATTTTAAAGATGCTTTCTTGGACTGGACACAGCCTTACAGAGCCAGGTCAAGTAATATTTGACAGAAGAAATGTCTCTAACAGTGTTATGCCTTGTGATTTTTTCTATCTTTACTGTGGCCTTTACTGGTTTGGAAGTCCCTTGCTAGCTGTTCAGTAGCCATTGCTAGACTGATTATCACAGAATCATAGAATTTTTAGGGTTGGGCAAGACCTTAAAGGTCATCTAATTCCCACCCTCCTGCCATGGGCAGGGACACATTCCACAAGACCAGGTTGCTCAGAGCTGTCTTCAACCTGACCTTGAACACTGCCAGGGATGGAGTATCCACAGTTTCTCTGGGCAACCCGTTTCAGTGCCTCAGCACCCTCACAGTAAAAAAATTTCTTCTGAATATCTAACCCCTTTCAGTCTGAAGCCATTTCCCCTTGTTCTATCACTACAGTTCCTGATAAAGAGTCTCTGGCTTTTCTGTAGGACCCTGCAGATACTGGATGGTGCTGTAAGGTCTTCAGACAACCTTCCCTTCTCCAGGCTGAACAGCCCCAACTCTCTCAGCCTGTTTTCATTGGGGAGGTGCTCTAGTTCCCCTTATCAACTTCATAGCCCTCCTCTGGACTAGCTCTAACAGCTCCACGTCCTTCTTTATGCTGGGGGCACCAGACCTGTACACAATATTCCAGGTAGGGTCTCATGAGGGTGATCTATAAGACTTAGGAAAGAGGCTTGTTACTGAAGATATATTTAAAAATCCTAACAAACAAAATCCAGAAAACAAAACCCCAATCCTTTGCTTCCTAAAAATACAGTGTCAAAAGTGATCCTTTCAAACAGTGTTAGAAATAATTTCTGCTTCTAAATGTTCAGAAATTTAACTCTTTTAAAATATATAATGAGAGATGAGCTCATGCGAAAGTGAATACTGTTTCTTTTCCTTGGAAATTTTTCTTCTTTTGTCATGACATTTTGCTTAGTCTGATGGTGTCTTTGCAGTAAAGTAGTGTGCATGTTCCTCAACATGGGTGGGGAGTCAGATAGCCAATTATTTAAATGAAACAACAGTTGAATTATTAGGTTAGATGAAAAACAGATTATCATAATATATAAATTACATGAGCACTTCAGAATGCATGATGCTGAGTAGCTGTTTGGATCTGCTATCAGGTTCTGAGACATTTTGTGTGAAACGCTGATTTGTGCTTGGCTGTTCCCTGCAGTTCTTGCACACAGGGCAAGGAAAGGAACACTGAGTACTTCCCTGCTCAGAGCACTATGCTTCTAATTTTGTGGTCTTTTCTTGGATGTGACACCTAGAAAGGGGCAGATTACATTACAGGTTAATGATCTGCAGAATGATATTCAGTGCTTTTTGGGCTACTCTCCTTTCTGATGCTTAATAACCCTACATACAAAACTGGGACTAGAACTTAACCTACTCTTTGCCATCCATCAAAACAACATGAGTTGCGTTTATTGAGGGGAGGAAGATTTGACAGGGGAAAAAAGGAAGTGGTAGAAATTGTAGACCAGCCAGGTGCAAGCTGGCTGCCTAAATGCATGCAAGTCATGCATAAGTAGGCATAAAAGTTTCTCTACAGGCGTATTGGGTGGTCGGATCGTCATCGGAATTATATGGCTTGGAATCAGAAATATCTCCATTTTGTTCTCTGAATTTACTCCAGATTTTCAGAAGTGTAACTGAGATAAAATAATTAATTATAAACTGTCAGAATCTCTCTTATTTTCCCTGCAGCCAGGAGCCAAGACATAGGTTGACTTATGTTGGAAAATGAGACCATGCTTGCAGTCTGTGCTGGCTAATAGCAAGGAAAGGGCTCTGTGCTTATTTAATTAACTTGCTCTTTACTAAGAGAACTGTTTCAATGCTGTGCCTGTATCTAGTAATCGAGTTTGATTTCTCAGTGCCTCATTCAAAGTGCAACTTGTGGCAATTTTTGCCTTCTGACAAAAACTTGACTGTTGCCTATGTGTGCTTGCTGCTCACTGGTGTTTAGCCTGTCACAGAAAGTGTTATTTACTGAACTGAACAGGTTAAAGGCTCTGTCAAGGTGAAGAGGTAAATGTGATCTGTACTATGCCTTGAGGCAAGGTTTGTTAATTATTTTTCTCTTGGAAATCATGTTGACAGGCAGATGGCATGTGCTCAACTCTCACCCTGACATGGAGTCTGGACAGAGCTGAGTTGGGATACATCTGGATCTGGGAGATGGTGAGTGATTCCAGGTCTTGTATTTAAGACACAGTCTTAGACCTTTGGGAACTTCAGATGCTAATATCAGGCTTGTGATATTGCTTTTTGCCTACAGAGTCTATTTTTGCCTTTGTCAGGTTTAGAAGTTCTCCTCTGTCCTCTTCATATGCTGTAATTCTTTTGACTCGCTAATTCAGACCAGCTGATAAAGAGGAATTTTTTGAGCATAGCTTTGTCACTGTAGGGGTGGAAGCTACTATTCATGTCTTCAATTTCATCACTACGGATACTCATTTGATTTTAATTCTCTTATATAAAAACATAAGAAGGGCCTGTTGGATCAGATCAGGAGAGAAAGAGACTCTGTTTGGGAGGGTCATGTGAGCCTGACCCCTCTTTGCAGAGTGTTCCTCTCCAATCAACATTCACAGCTGTTGGACTAGGAATGCTAGGGGATACATCCATTCCATCTGTTCAGTTGTAGTGATGTGTCTTGTTGTATTTTGTAGCAATGAATATTTCAGTTATAGGTTGAAATTTGGCCGTGTCACAAAAAGGTGTTTGGGATATGCCCTTCCAGTCTTAAATTCTATGCAAATCAGTTTCCTAATTTTGTGTCATAAGTGTGTGTTTCAACACTTTATTTGGACTCTGAGCACTCACCAAATATTTCATACTCGGTTATAGTTCACTGTTAGCAAAACTGCATTTGAAATGTGCTGTTAACACTGTCTGGCACTTTCCCATTTCATCCTTTTTCTCCTGGGTAACAATAAAAAGGCTTTTCTTTAGTTTTATCAGCTTTATTTCCTGTGTTCATCTATCTTTACGGAGTCAACTGCTGCCTCCATTGAAAGATTTGGGAAAAGAGAAATTTTTTGGCAATTTAGTGTCCCTGAAATGGTGAGAGCCTAGAGCCTGGATAAAGTTTCTCTCTGGTGTTTTGCTTGTCTATTCATGACAATTTTGTTTTTCCACGTAGTTATCTCCAAATAGGTACTGACTTGTGTGTCTATTAAACAAGGATGGAAACTTAGATAGACTTATTGTTGTATGTACACACGCTGATTTTTGCAAGCTTTCTGATTCTTCAACCCTACAGCTTTCTACTCCTCTTTCTAAGTAGTTATGTGCTTGATGATTTAGTCAGGTGAGGCATTTGCTTTATTATGATTTCATCTTTTGGACCAGAGGCAGCCTGAAGCAGCAAGGCAAAACAGCTTGTTATAATTTGACTGCTTTATCTCCCAGAGGAAGAAAGTGTTCTCCATCATTAAAAATGAAAGTACTGGACTTATTCAATCTAAAGCATAGCAGTACTCCTAAATTATTGTTGAGAAAGGATAACAGAAGCAGTTTTTTTGCAGGAACGCTTCTAGTGCCACAGGCAAAATTTGGAACCATGGACAGGTAGATTAAAACCTGAATGGTTTTTAAAATGGTGTGCTGAGACAGTTAATGCAACAGTTACTTAAGCATGTTTAGTGAACAGTTCACAGGGCACACAGCTTTGCAAGAAAAGAAAAGGAGCACTAATGCATTAAACTGTCTCAGGAGGTAGATCTTGATAAAGAACCTCTGACTAACATACAGAAATAAAGGCCGAAGAACAAAAACAAAGCGAAACAAAAGCCAGAAAGGGCAAAAGGAAGGAAGGAAGGAAGGGATAGACAGAGTCTGACAGGATCGGAAGAGCTGGATTCAGCACTACAACTGGCAGTCTGGGTCTAAAGGAGGAAGAAAGAAAGGAAAAAAAACTATCAAGGGAGAACATTTGTGAAATAGGAATAAAAACTTGGATTATTGTAGAAGGGTCAAAGGGATTGACAAGTATTTGAAGGTGTCTGTGTGAATACAAGATTCATGACAAAGAAAACAAAGAGACTAGGAATGTATACTGAGAGTATTGGCATCGTTAGTGGAAGCGAGAGGAAGCAAAAATCTGCCAGGGATAAATAGTATAAGGTAATATATAGATCATGCAGAAGGGAACAGATGGGAGAGAAGGTTTGGAAATAAATAAAGCTGAGGATTATGGAAGAACACCTAAGTTAGTCGGAAAAAATGCATGTATGCTTAGAAACTCTGCTTAACTTTAGCTCCCACTGTCTGTAATAGTGGTTTTACAGTTTTTTAATGGGTTTCTGGGACATTTAAACGGGATGGCTTGGAGAATGCTTTTCCCTATAAAAGAGTTATCTCAGAAAAACTACAGCCATCCTCAGAAGTGCCGTGGTATTTCTGATCTGACAGTTCTGTCCTTTGTGGCTGCTGAACTGCCCAGAGACTTGTGCAGATGAGTGACTTGTGAATAGCAGATCAGTGACTGCTGAATTTCCTGGTAAGGAACATTTAAATGGAAAAACCCAGTGGGCCATCATGAGAGCTGAAGTCCAGCTGAAGCATTTAACAAGATGAAGAGGACATGAAGGTTTTTACCATGGTGTTTTTTCACTATCCTATACTTCTATGATAATTTTTCATAATAAAGCTAGGGTTTTTTTTCAAGTAGTTAGTTTTTAGAAAATACTGAATATTTAGAAAAAAAACATTCAAAAAACATTGAAAATTGCTTGAAACAAAATACAAATCAATCTGTGAACATGCAGTCACATCTAATCATAAAGAACTTCTTCCTTTAGAAAGGATGTTTAAAGTTGATTGAGCATAACTGACGGACTGCTGAGCTACCTTGAGTCCTCCCCATTTCGAGGTGAAGTAACTCAGGTCTTTCACTGAATCAGATTTTAAAGCAGAAAGGAGTGAAAGTTCCAGACAATATTCAAAGAGCAGGACCTGAACTGTCACTGAAAGTGGCCTTGTCTTATCTTCCTCACACCCAATTTTGTAGTATTTGCAGTTTTGTTATTCCTGAGTTATCCCCCCTCACTTGCTTCATCTGATTGAATAACTGGAATTTGGCTTTGTGGGATTTTTTAATTTATTTTCATCTGTCATGCCTGTGGCTTCTCACCCTTAACTAGGAGCATAATTTTACTCTATGTCTGGAGTGGCAAAGGTTTCCACCAGGTCAGAGGTTAATTAAATACTTGGTATTTATGTGGTGGTTTTCTCAGTATATGGAGGAATGAGTGTATCTAACATGAATCTTAAAAAATCCAACATTCTCTGATTGCTATGGCTGCAACAATCACTGCAGTGCATGCCACTTTTTATTTTTAACAGTGAAATAGGCACAGTTGTGGTAGATGCTATGTCCTTTTGCCAAGAGAAATGACAAACTATATTCTCATCTTTTTCTTGATCTTTTTTTTTTTTTTCCTTCTGAGAAGTCGTATATAGCAAATTGTTTGAGCATTACAACTCAAATAGGGTTTTTACACTTTATAGGTTTTAGCTTGCCTAGTTAGGAGGACTATTTTCAGGGGGATTTCAGCTGCTAGAGAATGTTTCAGGTTCTAAACATAACAAAACAAAGACATATTTTCTATATCTTGAGAATACTGTAACTCTCCAACAATCTTAAAAAAATTGTTGCACCTCATATTTTCAAGTAACTGGCAGGAACAATAATCTTCTACAGCTTAGTACACTCTATTAAAAATGAGTAATATACATATTGATCATAATGCTTCTCTTAGCTGATGAGGCATCTCTTGGGGATGAAACCACAGTACCATATGGCTTTAATGTACTTGATAGAGTTTTCCAAATAACCACTACAAATTATATTTCAGAATGATGCTGGACAGCAGTAGAGTTAGTCTTCCAAGCTGTCAATAATATATCATGACTATAGGTAAGAAATTCGTTATGCACAGGATACAGTATTTAAATATTTAACAGCTAATTAATCTGTTTTTTAGCTGTGGTTTGTGAAACTTGGAATTCTGATAATTTTAACTTTAACATTCCATGATAAAAATGGTGAGTAATGCACCCAGCTAACACAAACTGATACAGGAAGCAGAATGCATTTCTCTAGCAATGTATCTAATGTCATGCAATACAGTTTCCTCAAAAAGAATGAGCTCCAGCATCTTATTGCAATTTTAAATGTAAATTTTAAATGGAAACATTCTTCTGAATATGAAAGTAGTTTATGTCCAGTTCTGGCAAAGGGTGATGTAATAAATAGCTGAATTTAAATTTAAGGCAAAGCTAAAGACATGGTTTGGTTTGCCAGGATTATATTATATATTTTCTCGTCAAATGTTTATTTGTCAACAACTTAAATCATTAACGCAAATCAATTTCAATTCCAATCTGGAACAGAACCCACTCCATGAAGTAAGTGATATAACCTGCTAAACACTAACAGCAATATTGTTTTCTTCTGACATTACCGCAGAAACCACAATGGCCTTTTAAAATCTAAACCCAGAGGGAATAATTCAGAGACCTAGTCATCAAGTTTAGAATAGATACAATATCTGGACCCCAAGATCAGCTTCTGGCAACACTGACTCTGCCCTTTCTTGTTCAGAAGGTAAAGATACTGGATAAGGAAATGTGCAAACATCTGCCTCATGCTTAAAGATCCCATGGCATTTTCTTAGGGTAGAAGTTCAGCATTTTGATGAGGATACTGTTGGCTGAAACCCTCTCTACTCCCACCTTTTTAACAGTCCTCTTTGTGCAGTTTTTCAAGAGGGCTGGAGCTGATATTGCACAGGGCTGACCTGACAATAAAAATGTAGGGTAGAGGACTGTCCTGGTTTAGGCTGGGATAGAGTTAATTTTATCCCTAAGTGCTGTGTTTTGGGTTTAGCATGGGAATAGTGTTGATAGCGCATTGGTGTTTTGGCTGTTGCTAAGTCAAGGACTTGGAGTTTCCAGTGCTCTGCCAGCCAGCAGGTACACAAGAACTTGAGAGGGAGCAGAGCCAGGACAGATAACCTGAGCTGCTCAAAGGGCTATTCCACACCATAGGTTGTCATACTCAGTATATAAACTGGGGAAGTTGGGTGGGAATTGCTGATTGCTGCTTGGAGATGGGTTGGGCATCAAGCAGCGAGTGGTGAGGGATTGTATTGTGCATTGCTTGTCTGTCTCGAATTTTATTTTTCTCTTTTTGTTCTCTCCCTTTTCATTACTATTATGATGATTATGATTATTATTAACTTTGTTACAATTATTAAACTTTTCTGAGCCTACAGGTGTTACCTTTTTTCTGATACTCCTCCACGCCCCACCACGGGAGGGGTGGGAGTGAGCAAGGAAAGCATGATACCTAGTTACTTGCTGGGGTTAAACCACTAGAGCAATAAAAACAAATGAAGAAAAAAGGTGGAACTTATCCAGAAGACTTTTTTTTTTGCTCCTGTGAAGGTCATGGAAACCTTTTCAGTTTCTCACAGGAAGGCAAAAGTAACTGTTTTAGCAAAATCAGCAGCCCAAATAATGAGTATAATGGCACATTTGGAGCTGGGTTTTCACAGGGTGCGTACCTTTGTAGTATGCAATATGAGTTGTGCTCAGCTTTTCTCTTCAGACTCTTTTTTTTTATTTGAATAACCATTTGGGGGATTAGACAGAGAAAGTACAACCAGCAGAGTTATGTTTCAGATGTTATATAGGTTGTCAATCATCATTTTCTCATAGGTGTAAGATTCAGCCGTGGCTGCTGTCAAGAGTATGTGCCTCAGAGATTTGCTGAACTTCTCCAAATAACAAGGTCTCGTAGGTCTCAGTAAGTTGAAAAGAAAATCTAATTGCATATAGATTTAAGAAGCAGAGCAAGACACAGTCAGTTTGGATTAAAGTGTGCTACGGTTGTCTTGACAGGGATTCTATTTGGAGCTGTAGATGATGGATGAGAAGGACTACAAGTCTGTCATAAAGTTTTGAGCAAAAGATCGCTGTGGGTTTTCCCTTCCCAGAAGGTCCCTCTTCTTAGTGGAATTTGCAAAGCAAATGCCAAATGTAGGAATTTAAAGGTAAATGTCATACTTCTGCTTTTCAAATATTTTGCAAGTATAGTACACAATACTTGCATAAAGTATCGGTGAAGAACTATAAACTAATACCTGACCATCACTAAATTTAGGTGTAAAGGGAAAGTTGTCTTTTCCCCTTCTCATTGCCTTCCTGTTGTAACTTTGTTTTCTAAAATATATTCAGTACCATAGCAGAATAGAAGAGTAGAAATCCTCTCTCTACTGGTACTGCCACTGACTTCACTGTTTCTCTCTGAAGACTGCCAGTTTCTTGAATATTGAAGCAGAGGTACTGATGGCCCATTATTCTGGAATTGCACCTGAGGGTGGAGAGGAAAATGTGATTCAGTGAATCCCTGAAGGAATATAAGTTTTCCCCACCCCCAATACATTTTATACTGCTAACACGATGTAAAACAAACATACACCTATCCATTTTCTGGCTCTTGCTTATGGCAGCTTTTTAAAATATTAGATAATGTTTTGGAAATCCATATGTATATGTGTTGGGTGGTAGAATTGCATTAGAACAGAAATACAATCTGAAAGGAAATTATCCTTGTTCTACACATGGTCACAATCAGTATTCTCCAACTTGGCCCTCTCTAATGTTACAGTACTTGTTGTAGCAGGGTATTTAAAGTAAGTTTATAGTGTATAAATGTCGTGTATTTGATGCTATGATCTATGCTAGCTACCCTCATGGATACTTTACTGCATCTCCCTCCTGATATATCAAACAGATTGTGGAAGATTTGAGGCATTCAAGACTTGCTTGGCAAACCCTTGGAAAATTGCAGGTTTTACTAGTTTAATGGTGTACAGACCTTTGTCTCCTCACCAACAAAACAATATTTTACAACATCCAGGATTCATGAGATCACACATATTTTTCCCAAAGCTGATGAATTACAAGTTACCTCTTTGATTTGAAGATCAGAAGTGAAGAACAGAACCAGATCCAAATGGCACAAAAGGTAAGAAGTAGTAAGCATTGGCAGTCATCACTTGGCAAGCATGATGGTCAGCTGCTGTCAGGAAGGTGTGCCTCAAAGATTTGCTGAGCTCATTCAAATAACACTTCAAGGACTTGGTGAGTTGAAGTAGAGGTCTAATTGCGTAGCTTTGAGCAAGCGGAGATAGAATCAGATATTTTTACTTTAGTAAATTTGGATGAAAGCACGTTACTGTCACTGCTGCATATTCTGTGTAAGTGGGAAGAGCCTGACTACTTGTGTGTCTGTGCTGGTCTCTGCCACATGCTGGTTGTGATTTACTTTTACTCCTTTCCAGTAATTTTCCTTGTTAGGCCACTTGGTCAGAAAGGCAATCAGTATCCCAGTCCTCACAAACTCTCTATGGGCTGGTTCTGTTTGTAGCATGCCATGCTGTCCTTGTCTTCATCATCCACAGTCCTTCTGGCCTTCATTTCTGCCTTTTCTTTCCATGGCAGCCAGGACAGGAAAGTCAGGGAGGTGATGGAACCTATGTTTTCCCCTGGTATGAAGTAAGGAAATGGTTCTGGCTAGATAATAATCACCATACATTAGTCATAGCCAAAGGAATCATCCTTTTCTCACTCAAAGTGCTCTTAAGAAGTTCCTTTTGTCTCACGGTAACAGCAATCTGAATTACTATTAAACAGTGAATGCATGGAACCGTGCACAAAACCAGTCAGAGTGATCCCATCCCACAGATTCCTGGTGCGTTCTGGCTCCTCTGAGTCTGGCTGATAGAGCTTACAGCCCAGACTGTCTCTGCTTTTGCAGTGAGGAGCACACTTTTAGGACTAATAAAGGATGAGCAAATGAATAATCCATGTATTATATAAAGCACAAATATGCCGAATATAAGTCCTCTCAGTACAAATATACATAATTCGTATACAAATTCGAATTTCCTCCCACCTTTTTCCTTTTTCTCTTCATGTTGTGGTTTGGTGTTTGTTTGTTTGTTTGGAGTGGTTTTTGTTTGTTTGGGTTTTTGTTTGTTTTGTTTTTTTTTCCCCCTGAGGTACTGCTAATTGCATCTCCTATGCAGGAACATCTCCTAATCTAATAAAATCTACAAGTAATTGGCTTTACACTTGACACCAGAAACATGAATGTATTTACTTAACACCCGTGTCATGGGAGTCAATTACCTGTGGTTTTCAGAAGACTGTCAAAAAGCTCATTTGCTATTCTTGACATTACAACCACACCTCGAAGTTTTTCATGTTTTCTACATTTTCTTTATCTCTCTTTTTCTCTGTCTCTCCTTAATTTATCTATATATTTCACAGAGTCTTGCCAGTGAACATTCTGAGCTACTGGTGCTAACAATAACTATTATCACACTGAATTAGGCTGTGAATGCATAAAATCTTCCAAGTGGGAACAAAACGGGGCAAGGTTTAAATAGGGATTTGTGAAATGCTACAGCACAGGATTTTTCCAAAGCAAGTAAAGACCAAAAATTTCTCCCTACCTATTTAGTTTTTTTTCATATGACATACCGAATTCTGAGTATGATTTGTGCCTGTAAATTGCAATGAGGCCCTGAGCACCCAAATCTAACTTTGATATTGTCTCTAGTTTTAACAGATGATTAGGCTACATGAATTCCTGACGACCCTTTCAGACTAAATTACTCTGAATCTAAGAATCACGAGTTACTGAGCTTCAAGCACTGCAAAGACAAAGATCTCCAAACAGATTAGCTCAGTACGCTCTTTGTAAGAAGCAAGTCAAAGGAAAGAAGTAACATGGGGCTTAAAACAATAATTAATGTGATTCCAGCACAATATGCTATAATCTTTTTATTTAACACTAGAACCTGAAGAGAAATCACCTCTTGAGTAAAACTTTGCAACTCCTTACAGTAACACTTCGTGAAGGTTAATGGGCAAGAGGTGAAAGAAAACATCGTATCTGCTTCAAACTGCCAGGATATTTGTTGCATTATAGTGATCTCTAGTATGAAATTTGGCTACATGGACATCATTAATTTTCCAAAAACTGGTAACAGTTTTAACGATCTCTAGGAGCTAGGATTCAAAGATTTGAATTTCTTCTACAGTCTCAGTCCTGCATTGTTGGCATCATGCAAGCGCCTTAGTTAGGTAGTAACTCAGACAGACAAGGGCTACCAGTACTATTTCCTTCAGCACATGCACTTAGTTTTCCTTGGAGGATCTCCTATTTAAATTCAGACTTGGCTTGGCAGTGCTTATCTTGGGAGGTCTGACTGGATCATAACACAAAATGATGTGGCTACAAGCCACTGTATTCATTTGGTCTCCATATATTTGAAGTCACCTTCTGTTAATCACATATATTTGATTATGATTCATCAGGCACTTCCAGAACATCATCTGACAGAGAAGTTATGTGAGACCCTTCTTTACTGATTTGTTGCCTATGAACTTTCTGTCTTCTTCCACTTCCTCCCAAAAGGCAGGAGTGTACCAAAAGTCAAGACTGCATACAGAAAGGGTATATGTACACACTTTTTGAAGACTGGGATGGAATTGTGTTTAGTGCAGTGCTCCAGAAACAATTCCTCTGGTGACTTGGCTCTATATGAGTTCTGACACCTATAAATGTCAGGTTTTTATATTAATCAATGAAGCAGACAACATGCTGTAAGTTGCTCATTCTTGTCAAGCATACAAATGTGTTGGCTGCTTAAAATGAGACCTTTTCCTAGCAAGAAAAGTATTTAAAAATCATCATTCTATGAGCAATTTTGTGAGGATTCTCCTTCTGAAAGTTCCTACTGAAGAAATGCCTTTTAGGCCATTGAACATGTGTGCTCCATTAATGTCTGCATATGCAGAATAGGTAAAGTACACAAAGAATTTCCTAGGTGCTTGTCAAATGAGATTAGTCTTTAATACATAGAGATCAAGGTGAATTTAGATTTTGCCCACTTAAAAAAAGGAAGAAAAGGCAAAACATAATCAGAAAGAAGCGCTGGAAATTTGGTTATAAAACACAGAAGACAGAAGAGGACTGGGACGTCTCTAGGATTTTTAGGAGATTGGGTTGCTAACCTTGTTTTTTTGTGATCCTCATTTTTCTCTAAAATCCGTATCCATATATAGAATAAAGTCCAAAGATGACAGTGATCTTCTTCGTCTTTTTTGTCACAAACTTCAGATAGGGCTTCAGGTGTTCCGGGGCAGATGCTGCAACATTTTCAGAAAATGCATGTAAAAAGTTGACTGCTCTGTCTTATGGAAAGCTGTTCTGACATATGTTTCCTGAACCTTTAGGAGGAGTGGCAGGAAAATGTGGTAGGAACAATCTTCCTCTTTCTGAAAAGGACCTTATGGCTGAAGACCATGCTCACACGCGTTACATAATTTTGGGTTGGCTTTTCTTTCCTGAGGTTATGTGCAAGACTGCTATGGCTATGGGAAAAGTCTCTTGCTCCTTGAAATCCACTGTGACATTAATGGTGAATAGTAAAGACCGCTGTGCTGCACTTTGCACGCTAATCAGTCTTTGTGTTTCTTTATATCTTGTACCATATGTACACTGTGACTTGGCTGGGATGAAAAACTGTAACTGGCAATACTCACCCTGATTGTTCTTATAATGATCAAACAGTAACACAGTTTGACAGAAATTTTATAAACCATCATGTCGTAAAACAAAACCAGCAGAAACTAGCTGGAGCAAAGAAGGTGTGTTTAAAAGGAAAAAAAAAATGTTAATGAAAAACACATGAAACTGCCTATCTGTGCTATTGTTGTACGTTTTCAGTGTATGAAGGCAAATAAATACCGTGAACCTATTGTACAGTCAATTTGAAGGCCTCAAAAGAAGTTTTCTTGAAAGTTAAGAAGCAAACTGCAGCAAGTGCTCTATAATTCACACTGTGAGTCCGCTGGTGGTAGTTGGGGAAGGATTTGTCAGACAATATTTACCTTGCCCTTTCTCCTTTTATATCTCTAAGAACTGCTTCTTACACATTCTCAGCCTTTGCTTGTTTGGTTTACATTTGGAAGCTTATATGTCAGCACATGTGAGTTACAACATGAAAAAAGGAAGTTTTACAAACTCAAGGGACGAGGCAGTGAGATACATGTCACCATTTTGCACTAAAGAGGACAGGGATGTCATATTGGAATTGTTTTATTTGTAAAATGAATACCCAACCTCATCCTAATAAGTATTTCTCCCCATCATAAAAAATGTAAATCATCAGAACCAGACAGTTCAGGGATTAAAGGAAGTCTAATTCAGCAAAATCAGAGTTTCTAGGTCCAGGTCTATGGCAGGAAAATAAGGAAAAAAGGGAATCAGGAGAAAATGCAAACACTCTGGCAGGCAAACCTAAATCACAAAAATGACAAGAAGAGCAAGTGGCTGTAATAAATTATGGTCCTGATAATCCAAAATGAATCATGAAAAAGTATAAGCACAAGCTTATAAGAATAAAAGCAGATGCCCTAACAGAATAAGTTAATTAATCAGGAAAATATACATAATAGCCACAAAGTAATGGTTCTATAGATATATAAGAAGGTAGTTGAAGCAAGAAAAAGAAAAAAAACATCAGGTCTAATATTTCTTGCAGGTACTTATTGAAGAAGATAATAAAGGATACAGAATAGATGATAAGATTTTCCCCTGATTTTATCAGGGGAGTTTATTGTGTCTCTATGATTAATACAGTAATATTAATGAGGAGCAAGAGGGGAAGAGCCAAAATGTCAAGTTAGAAAAAAAGTAATTCAGGTGCACTTCTTGAGAAAATTAAAAATCACCCATGAATGTTTACAGTGCTCTGTAGATTATTAGTGGTTACGTTCTGGAACCCTCTGGGAATAGAGGGGTTTCCACATGCTCTAGATGTCAATAATATGATGCAATGTATCTCCCACCTGGATTTCTGTGGACAACTATGCCTATAATTAAGCTTTTTAGCAAACCATAACAAGGGACTATAGGATTTTACCCACTGGAGACTTTTCAGAGGATCAGTTGTGTGAAAGATGAGCAAGATACACCTCATGTTATTCCTGAGCTAAGGAAAGGACTGTATGAGTCCATGACAGTGAAAGATCATTTGGCACTTTTAGGCTTATGTTTGCCAAATTATACACTCAGTTCATGTTGTGCCTGTGTTGTTTATTTTTCCTACTAACACCTACAGCAAATTCAGATTGAGCTGTGGTCTCTATGGCATTTTGACTGCGTGGTCACAGGTACACTGGCCTACAGGTAACCACTGTAGTTCATCCCTGTGTCATAAATTACTGTGCCATGGAAGTCAAATAAAAGCTGCAGGAGGTCTGCTTTGAAAACTACGATCATACGAACACTTTAAAATGAGTAGAAACTTCACTGTCTGTTGCTTTCATTTGTAGTCTGTTTTTCTTGATAATGTGTCAAGTTGCCTTTTTAATTTAAGTGGGTCAGTGGCTACATCTGGTGACATTATTTCACACTTTCTGATGCACATTTTCACTGAGGTTCAAAGTCCAAAATTGACTGTTTACCTGTCTTATTTGGAAATGCAAGCAAAATGGATTCTCCTTCCGTGTGCAAATGTTTTATTTGTGTCTTTCCCCAGGGCTCGGGCCCTACTTTATTGGCTACATTCATAGAGTAAAATCAATTCATTAATTTCATACTTCTTTCCAAATAATTCCGTCTTTGTTCTCTCAAAACAGTTGAGAAGCAACCAAATATTTGCCCTCAATGTCTTCTGGTGTTGTTTTTTTTTTAAATTGATCTCTTCAAACACACTGATGTTTATTTCTTCTAGCATAATTGTAGAAGTTCCTATGTTATATGATTTATTCTGGCTAAATACATTGACTCACTTACTTCAGAATATAGAACTGTCATGTAGAAAGCTAAGCACAAGGTATAATTTCAAAACTGTAAATAAGAAGACCAAAATAATCTGCAAACAGTTTTATCTGTGGCCTCTTGAGGTGGGAGAAAGAGTTATTGATGCCAGAGAAGGCAGAGTAGGAGGCAAAGGTGCTGAAGGGCTCGCTGGAAAAAAACTCAAGTCATGTGACTGAATATCCTGAGTCTTGAGGAGGAGCAGGTGAATGGGAGAGGTGGGAGCAGGAAGGTCAGCAAGGATGAGCAGGGAGGATTGTAGGGGAAATACAGATCTTATAAGATATGGGCAGTGTTTTCTTTAACTGGCATTATTAGCCTTGAATATTATGATTTGGCCACGCAGTACTGCCCAGATTGGCTGTCTGATATGTGCATGTGTAACTTAAGAGACTGGAAAACAGTTTTTCACAGCATATGTTTTGGAAGGCAATCTGTAAAGACAAACTCAGTGCAATCCAGTCAATACAGAAGGGATTTATGGGAACAGAGATGATTTAAGGGAGTGTGGACACAAATAACAACAGGAAGGTCAAAACTTAGAGAAACTAAGAGAGTTGAGGGCTAGATAAAGAGAAAAGCTAAGATACTTGGATTGCTGCTATATGCATATATATCCCACCAGTTTTATAGTTTGTTGACTGAAAATTGCCCTGGTGCTGCCCATCTTGAGTTTCTGTATAAACTTTACAAATACAAATGCTATATGTGTTCCTTTGGCGTGGTAGTTGAAGCCCAGGCAGCACAAATGGCCATCACAATCCTCTATAAGTTTTATGGCTTTTGTTTGTGTCTGCAATTATGCAACAACTACAGCATAAACAGATACATTGAAACAAAACAGTGCAAAAAAAAAAAAAAAAGCCCTGTTGAAATTCATGTGAACTTCGGGGAGAAACAGAAAATCAAGCTAAACCAAATGTTTCAGTTTGCTCTGCTTCAAATAAATAAAATAACCCAGTGGGACTACATCCCTGTAGTGAGACACAAACTTTACCTGCCAGTGATTTGAGGCAGATGTAGGCTCAGCTGGCTTGGCTGCAGTATGATGTGAAAGAAACACAGGCTTTTCAGGGTTTTATAGCTGGAGTTTTGCTGAGTGCAGCTGCTCCCTCAGCATATTATTAACTCAAAACCATGTTCATTAAAAATAAAAAAATAAAAAAAGAAGAAGAAGAAAAAGATTCCTGGCGCTTCTTTATCACGCAGGGGATCTCTTGGACTATTCTGAGGGGATGTATTTGAAAATTGCTGTGGAGGATGTGATGCACTAAGATTAGTATAAACAAAATGGAATCTAAAGAATTGTAGTGAGGGTGAAAAAGAAGACGAAATGGGAAATATTAGAATTGTATCCCTCTGGAGCTTTCTTTAGTAGGCACCCAGGAGCCTAGCAGGGACTTTCTTTCACATCAATCACAAGAAACTTATTAAAAAAACTCATCACCCCTCTTCTCCCTCTACTTTATTTCTGTAGTGGCTGTATAGTTTCTAAAGAGATGAATAAGATGATGGCAATAGTTTTGTAGAATCAGAGGATAATTGAATGTAAGGCTGGAAAGTGCCTTCTGAGGTCTCTCCTGCCCCAGTGGGACGATCAAGCACACCTGTGTCTCTTAACACATTTGTCTTAAGGGCTTCCAGTGATAGAGGGCCCACACTTTCCTCGGGTCCTCCAGATAGCTTTATTAGCCTTCCCCCAGTGCATAACTTATCTTTGCTGTTGAAGTTTAAACCCATAACTTTATGTGTGTTTACTGTTGGAACTCTAAGCAGTTTAGTAGCTGTTCCCTTTTTGGTTTGTTTTGTTGATTTTAACGTCACTGTCACATTCGTCCTGTTTTCTCTTAATTGAGAAGCTTCAGTTTCAGCCTTTCCTTTCTCTCTTTTTTTTTTTTTTTTTTCTTCTTCTCTGTCTCCTTATCCCCTTCCCCTTGTTTTATCACCTGTTCTCATTCTCATCACCCCTTTTTAGACTTCTTTCCCAGTTTGGTGTTTCCAGGGCAAGCATCCAGAAGCCTCCTGGCACAGTCACAGGAAGGGCTCCGTCTCCAGTCTTTCACAGGCAATATTGTAAAATACATCCTGATGTGATGCCTGCCTCCTTCCCCAGAACACAACTTTGATTTGTGTTCAGCTTGTGATCCATGGTACTCCTTAAAACCTCTCCTTAACAGCTGCTGCTTAATCATTCTTCATTCTGGCTTTGTGCGTACAATTTTCCTGATCTGATCTAAGCTAAGCATTTTGGACCTGTTTTTATTTGATCCTAAGCAACTTCTGTAATTGTCCAGGTCCGTACTGAATTTATACCATGTCCTAACAGACTAACAGTTCCTCCCAATTTCATATTTTCTGAGTGCTTAGGAAGATTTACTGGAAGTACAAGTTTCCTTCCACTGAGGTTATACTAAATGCATTACTAGAAACTGGAGTGGAAAATATTTGGAAAACGCTATTTCAGGATGATTGTTGGGATTTAGCTCAAAAGTGTACTGTTTGGGAAAAATTTGTATGGAGAAAGGTTCTGATAATATGGGTGGTTAAGGTGTAGGAATTGGCTTTACCTCAAGAATCATATTCCAGTCTTCTGTTACAAAGTTTTCTTGGGGTAATGGGACGTACATATGTACTCTGTCTGAAGAGGTCTGTGATGTGAAAACTAAGTTTGTATGCAACCTACTTCTGTGTTTATTTATTTAATGTGGAATAGAATAAGACTCTGACCTTATTCCACTGGGATACATGAGCAGGTAATGAGGTGAGAGTTTGAAAAAGTGTGATTTTACCAAGTCAGTTTAGGCCTTCACTTTCTCTTAATTTTTCCAAGCAAGCTTGTCTTCCTTTTGTCCTGTCCATCATTTTCTTCTATGGCAGTTTAGTGATGTATTTTTCTACCTGAAATGAGAAAAAATCCCACATGTGAGTACTAAGCGGTCTCTGATTTTTCCTGACAGTCCTTGACTATTCTACTTATATCAACACTCAGATATTTATCTATTACTAGTGTACTGCATTAAAATGAATAAAATATTACCTCCATTTTATATTGACACATTTTGCACAAGCTACACATCTAACTGTGTTTTACTGAATTCTTATAAGAAGGGATAGTGATAGTAAAGTTAGATCAAATGTCATCCTGATTTAAGGATTTAGAGGATATAGTTCAGCTGATTTCATCTAGTCTAACATAACCCACACTATTTTCTCACATGAAACACCTATTTAGTACTGGAATCCACACACCTGGTTTCTAAACCAGCTTCATTCCCTGTTTGATTTATTGATCCATTAAGTGGGTTTTCAGACCTAGCAAATAGCCTCAGATAATCATTTCACTCCCACTTTTTCCTCTGGGACAGCAAAGGTCAGTTTCTGTGGTAAGCTCTTAACTCCAATCTAGAATTAGCTGGAGATCATTAACACTCCATATAAATTCAGCAGCAAGCTTGAAATGAGCTGCTAGTCCACCTGGGCTTATACAGGACCTCCATCCTGAAAGCAGAGGTAACTCCACCTCAGCTTTTTGTGTCAGAATTACCTAATGATATTGTTGCTGCTGTAACACAGAGATATGCATATAAAGTTGAGACTATTGGTTGCTTTCAGGGCTCAAAAAAAAAAAAAAAAAAAAAAAAAAAGAAGCACCGCTGGCTCGCGAAAGTCACCCATTGTGTAGTTTTACTTTCTTATATGCCCATACAGATGCCAGTTGTAGCTGTGCCTTGGAGGTGAATGATGAAATGAGAGCCATATCCTTCATGCTCTGAGGTTTGTTAGCACGAAAAACCACAAAATCTATGAATAAAGTGGCAGATCCTCAGAAATTTGCAATTCATCTTAGTTACTTAGAAGAGATTCTTGGCATGTGCTTGCTAATAGTCTGAAATTTTCAGATGATAACATTCCCTTCTAGTTATTTTTTTTCTGCTAACAAGTTATTAATATTAATTATATTAATATATAATATTATATATTATATTAACATATTAATCTAATGTTGCTTTCTAGGTATTATGCTTACTTCATATAGTCCTGTTTTCTGTGGAATACCCTCTTCTTACTGCTCGTCAGTGCTTTAAATATAAAATAAATATAATAAAGATTATTTGAATGTAGAAAAACAAAAAAAAAGATAAAATCTATAGCTGAAACTAAGTTTCCTAAAACCTGAGGGACTTATTGGACCAATTTAATTTTAGGTCTGTAAGGGATACTAAACACTTGTAAAACTCTTGCTGCCACCCAAAAGTCCCTGACATACAGGGACTCCTCTCAGGACACGGGAAAGGCTCACTGAAGGCAACTGGCAGCAAGAACAATTCTCCCAGCTGCTGTTTTTTGATTGTTTGCATATCTGTGGGAGAGACGATGAAAAGATGAAAGAATCTGATGTAGGAGCTGGTAAAGGGATGGGAGACACAGCTTAGTCTGATGTGGAGAATGTGTCCCTGAGGAAGTAGCTGGTGGGAGAGCATTTTGGCTAACAGAGGTTTGGAAAAGTGAGCAGAAGACTGTCTCCTGTTACTTGATATTACTTGTGCTCAAGAAGAGAGCACCTTATACATCTCTGTAAATAAATCAAGCACCTACCACTTTGCCTTCAGAATGGAAACAGCCTGTTTCAAGAAGTTATTCAACTTTTCTGACAGTTTTGCATACAATACTTGGTACTTTTGTTTTACCTCTCTTTCCCTGTAGTGTAAGGGATTGCTACCCTAAATTCGGAGTTGCTGTGAATGTAAATCTTACTCCAGGCAGACGTTTCCTGTTGCAAGATGAAACCTTACATTTTAGCAGTGCTTTTACTTTGCTGACCCAAAAATAAGTAGCTCAGAGCATAGTTCAACCTTGCCTTATTAGGGGGACGGGAAAAGACAGCGTGTACTTTTTGCTACAGAGACAAAAATCTTACATTTTTCTTTAAAATTTCCAAAGACTTGTGGAAGTTTCTATATACCATTTGTGATGCCCAAGTATAACTTTTTGTAAAAGCTCCTTTTTTTTTTTAATGCAAGTCAGCTTTTCTCAGAATGCTGGCATTTGAAATGAGGCATAGCACTAGTAAATAGTTGTTTGCTGTTCATCATCATAATATTGTAATTTTTTATGAGGGTTTTAAAATTTCTTCTTATGAATTTGAAAATGTCTTGGGCAAATTTGAATGAATAGGACTAAATTTTAAACCCAGAGGTGGTTTTGGGCTGCAGTTTGTCTCAATTTAATTGCAAAACTTACCTGTAAATGATATCTGCAGAATATTCCTCAGGTGTAATGAAACAAGAATCAATAAAAGTAATCTCATATTTGATTGCTCAGTACAGAAGGCTTAATGTGAGTATTTTATTTTGTGGCAATGCTATTCTGTTTCATAGGAAAATGGAAGCTATTTAAAATAGATATTTTTTTTCCAGAGTAATGAATATTTCCTCTGTATTGTCCATTGGATTGCTTTAGAGGCAATCCAAATACTGAAAAATTTTGGCTGTAATCTCTTCTTTGGCTGCAGTTTATGTGAGAATTTCTTAAGAGAATTGTCCATGCTTCATGTACTGCCATTTTAAGCTGCCATTTTTTGGTCTTCAGAGTAGAATGATGATCCTTCATGAAAACTCCCAGTAACTTGTATTTGGAGTCTCGGTAAGAACCCAGTCCTTGGGAATACAAATCAACCAACTCTGTTTATATGGGACACTAGGAGAGGTTCTCTGGAAAGAAAATGATGATGGGATATTAATGGATTTTGTTGTTTTTTAAGAAAACCAACATTTTATGTGGAAAGAAGATACTGAGTACTAATATTCTTTTTATGTGAAACTCCTGTTTTTATTAATAAATAACAGGAAATATAAATGCTTGGGAATGTTAGTCCTCAGAAGTAGCTCTATGCAACTTTATAACCTGTTTTGGAGTGTGCAGGTTAGCTGTGAATTTAGAGGGAAGCAGTGACAGGAGTGGGAATGTAATGTCCAAATAATCCTTTAATTCTGCATTTTTTCAAATCCTACATGATAATGGGTCACACTGAGAAGCACTATGAGGTGTGCCTTCAGAAGCAATGGGTAGACTTCTTCAAAGGCAGTTTCACAGATACATCCCCATTTTGAAATGGTGGTAATTTTGCAGGTCATAATACATACCTAATGATTTAAACCAGTAATATATTTATGTTTGTCTATGACAGACGTGGGAACTGGTTAATTGATTAAGTGGGGAACGTGCTCATATGAAAATGATGTTTTCTTCCTGTAAACCTTCAGCAAATACGATGAATTTTCCATACTGGCATTCAGGTCAGAAAGGATATGAAAGGGAAATTGTTTCACTGGCTGAGATCCTATATATGGACAATTTCTTTGTAATCTTCCTTGAGAAATAACGTGGGCTCAAACTATTTATTTCATCATAGATGAACCTGAAAGATGTGCAGTCCAAAAAGGCATAGTCCTCTAAAGTCTATTCCTTCACAGTTTGAATGAAAGAGCTGAGCTTTCATGAATCCTGACAAGCATAACTGGGATTAGGATAAAATGAAATATAATGGAAGTTCTTTGTGTATGGGAAAGTTTCCACAACAGAGAACATAATTTGAAAGATATCCTCATAAAAATGCATGTAATTTATGTATTTGCAGTATTCTGTACAAAGAAGTTTCATTGGGAAGAAGCCTGAGACGATGTCTGTAAATGCTTTTGATTGAAGATCTATTTTAAATTTGTTTAACTTGGTTAACTCAACTTTAATTTGTCTCTGCCATGGTCAAGGACATTCTACTTGAGCAAACCTGATCTAGTGGAAGGTATCCCTGCCTGTGGCGGGGAGTCTGGAACTGGATGATCTTAAAGGTCCCTTCCAACCCAAACCATTCTATGATTCAACTTGAATTATACTAAAATAATTTTCAGATATTATGACTCATTAAGGAAACTGATTTTGAAACTTAATCACTGTGAAACTTGGAAGCAGAAAATACATCAAGACTGCAGGACTGCAACTCTGAAAATGTGTTTCAAGTTTCATGTATATAGAAATATTTCATAGTATCTTGAATGTTTCCTGAAAATTTTCAAGACGCTAAGATTAGAGTATTTTAGGAACTTCACATGAGAAATGTCCTTTGGTATTAATTAACACAGCTTGTCATAATTATATAGATAAACACTTCCAAAACACTTTCTGAGAGTGTCAGAAAAAGGCTTCCCCTTTGTCACTGCTTGTTGGAGATGCCAAAATACTAGCATGACGCTTGAACAGTCCTGCAGTCTTGCTTGGCCACGTTGCTGATATGTAAGAAATAACCTGAGGGGGATTTAGCAAGAGCAAATGGAATGACTAGTATTCCCATGTGTTTATTTGATTTACTTTTAATAACTTTGCACATAAATCATTCAGACCCAGCTACTCAGATTTAATATTGAACAACAGTAGCTACTCTAAAGATTTTTTTTCGCTAAGCAAATGTTACTGAACACATACTCTGAGTTTACATTCCTTTTTCACTCAGTGATTGGTCACTTCACAAATACTTTAAATCATAAATAAAAATTAGACTATTTACTCTGCATAGTCATGATTTAAAATGTCATTGTATTCCAAAAGGCAACCTAGCATAAATATGGAGGATCTATATTTTTGAACTTGCTTTAATTTTGTTTTATCTTTTCCAAGTAAAAGGGTTGTTTTAAGAATTTTTTTACCACCTCGAAAAGGTCTGTCTCCTTTTCCACTTCTCCCTCCCCCTTTCTCTATTTGCTCCTTCCCTTCCCTTTTCCCTTTCCCTTTTCTCCCTATGCCTAACCCTGTAATTTTGTGTGCTTCCTTGAGGTAGTGGGTTGCTCTTGGCTGAACACCGGGTGCCCACCAAAGCCACTTTGTCATTACCCTCCTCAGCTGGGCAGGGGAGAGAAAATGTAAGGAAAGGCTCATGGGCCAGGATAAGGGCAAGGAGAGATCACTCACCAATTATTGTCACGGGCAAAACAGATTCGACTTGGGGAAATGAGTTTAATTTATTGCCAGCCAAAGCAGGGTCCTTCCCACAAGGGACAGCTCTCCATGAACTTTTCCAGCGTGAGTCTTTGCCATGGACAACAGCTCCTCGTCATCAGCTCCAGTGTGGGTCACTCACATGGAGTGCAGTCTTTCTAGGAACAGGTTGCTCCAGTGGGTCTTCCACAGGGTCTCAAGTCCTGCCAGGTTTCTGCTCCAGCCTGGGTTCCTCTTTCCACAGATCCTGCCAGGACCCTGCTCCAGTGTGGGCTTCCCACAGGCTCAGAGTGTCATTTGGGCATCCACCTGCTCCAGCTTGGAATCCTTCACAGGCTGCAGGTGGATCCCTGCTCACCCATGGACCCCCATGGGCTGCAAGGGCACAGCTGCCTCACCATGGTCTGCACCACGGGCTGCAGGGGAATCTCAGCCCTGGCACCTCAAGCAGCTCCTCCCCCTCCTTCTCCACTGACCTTGGTGTCTGCAGAGCTGTTCTGCTCCTGTATTCCCACTCCTCTGTCCGGCTGCAGTTGTAGTTTTGGTTTTGTTTGGGTTTTTTTCAAGGATGATTCAGAGTAGTTTTTCTTCTGATTCTGTGTGAGTGCCAAGGCTTTACTTTTATTTTTTTTAAAATGTTGCAACTATGTCTGCGAAGTGACATAAGAGGAATGCAAGTTATGTATTCTTCAGTTGCCTTTTATTTGGTCTTGAAAAATGTTATGATTACTCTGCAAGGAGAGATAGTTTTTAGACTGAGATGAAAGAGAGAAAATTGCCTTGCTTAAGTAGAAAAATTGCATACAGCTGATTAGGAGAAACAAAAAATTGGTGGATTCTACTTTTCTTGATAGAGCAGATCTGTGCTTTAAAGATAAGTTTTATCTGTAATTTTTGCACTATATCAACCATCATCCACAATCAAACCTGGTATTCTGTGAAATTTCCTTGATGTCATCACATACCTGTTAAAGTACAGAGGAACAATACTGGGACAGGGTCACATCTGAATATATAAAAACTAAACTTCTGTCAGGTTTTCTAATATCCTAGAAGGTCACATAGCAAGGCTGTCTCCTAAAAGCTTTTCTTGCCTTTTAAAAATGTTATCATGCCTTGGACAAATCCATTCAGTTGTATTTAATCATTAAGCACAAACCAAGGAAGAGCTTCTAGATCCAGAGTCATGGAGCAGTCACTCCTTGCATCCACATTACTTAAAGATTAAAATCCTCTATTTCACATTTGTCTTGAAGAGAGCTGGCTCTGGAGCCAGGGAATGAACTGAAAATTATGTGGACAATCAGAAGGTTCAATACTCAATTGAGATTTCTGGTCCTCTTTTCCTGAGCGGTAAAGGTAAAGACAATGATTTGTTAAGCAGTAAAGGTATGTGTTTGATTCCTGTCCCAGGCCGCCAAGGAAAATGTGGATAAATCTATAGCTGACACTCCCTACAAAAGGAGACTCAAGTTTGGCTTTCTCCACTTGTGGATTATTTTTAGCTTAAGTGAAATTAGTCCATCTGCTGTTTTCTCTTTTATAGCGAGCATACAATCGTCCAGTCTCCATTTTTTTTCTTATTTTAAACTAAAACTAATTACATACCTTTTCCATGTATAAAAGAAACATATGCATTTTATTATATTTTCATATGGTTGAGGCAGTGTTTCTTCATACTAAGGGATGAAAAGGGAAAGCAGTGGATGCTGTTTAGAGCTGCAGCCATCTTTATGAATCCCTATTTATTAACTTCCTTTCCTTCTTTTCTCCAGGGAACCTTGAAAGTGACCAAAGTCATCACAACAGACAGAAAACTGAGTTGAAGCCTCAGAGGTAATAATTCCTCCCTTGTTTAACCTTGACAAACTAGCTGTAACTCTCTGCAGATTGGTAACACGCAATATGGAATGGTAGGACAGGCTGGGTTTCAGTGCATCCTTAAACTTCATTAAGCATCTTCCCATCTGATTAGAAAGATTTTTGTTTGGATCTGAGCTGCGGTAAAATCTGGGTCATTGGTTTAATGGGCAATAAGAAACAATTAATTTATAAATCCATCAAGTGATGATAATGATGTGGAATAGTTTGAAGTCTGTAAGGATTTAGGGGATGCTGTCTTCCCTTTTTATCTCTTTTTAAGGTAGAATATACTTTGCTCATTCCAATTTAGGAGACATTTTAACTCCTTGAATAACCAGTGATGCTTTCCCTTGCCCACTTCATGTATATTTTTCCTAGCTGGCTGTGTAAATCCTTTGGCTGTGTGGTGAATATTTGTGAGCATAAGCAGTAAACCTCCCTCCGAAAGTGAGCGGCCGATTTTGTGAGTGCTGAATGAGT
The DNA here is from genome assembly GCF_003031625.1 of Empidonax traillii. Lineage (NCBI taxonomy): Eukaryota > Metazoa > Chordata > Aves > Passeriformes > Tyrannidae > Empidonax > Empidonax traillii. Next base: position 449,811 of record NW_020955649.1, read on the forward strand.
AACGAAAACAATAATGTTTCTCTTCCCACTTCGCAAGAGGAACAGAGGGTTTTCATTCAAACCATTTTAATCATATCACTGTCATACTGTGCCCTTTATCTAGAAGTAAATATCAGCCAAAGTTTACTTGAAAACGAGCCTGGGTTTTGCTCGAATAAGCTAATGAACCTTTGTGAACTTTCAAGACTGGGCTGAATTTCAACTTTGGAACAATACTTAAAGCCAGGTGAGTTTTACTGTAAATATTTCCACCATGGTTCCAGCAACAATCTGATCTTGTTTAACTAGTTTAACTAAATGCTTGTGTAACAGTGAGGACTGGATGACAGACTTTTTATTAAGAAAAAAAAAAAAGAAAAGTAAAAGCAGTGATAATGTGCTACTGTTGAAACTGTGTGCTAAGTTTCTAAATGTGCAGATTGAGACAATGCTAAATATAAATATTCTATTTCTTCATCTATACAGATTTATATATAGAAACCAATAGAAATCAAATGTCCTCAAATTTAGTTGCATACCAACAAAAATACTGAATGGGATTTCTTTACGTATATAGATTTGTAACATCTAAGACAAAATGAATGTCACTAGTTACACCATCTCAAACTAGTATTGCTAATCTCTGTAAACCCCTTTTTAAAGGGTTTGAGCTTTTAAACATAACTCCTTGCAGAAGGGAAAGAGAACAAATGGGGGGGGATTCAGTGCAAGAACTACAGGTTGAAGAGACTGAATATCACCTCCCAACCAAAAGCAAATTGCATAGTTATGGTAAATAGACAAGAGCACAGAAATCTGTGTCTGTCCATAAATCCCCCTTTGCCTCTACCCCCCTACCCCAAAACCCAGTCCAGAACATTACTTGGTCTTATAAGCAGATGTAGCATAGAGATGCTTTCACACAGCAATGCAATTGCTTCAAGATGGACCACAGTGGTTGATAAAAATAAATAATGAATAAATAATAGAATATGCTGTGCTCTTGACTAGCATAAGACATGGGGATTTATAGAGAGATCACCCACCATTTTTCTGAAAAATGTTTGAAGTTTGTTCCAGATAGTTGAAACGCAGTAAATACACATAACCAATATCCTAGTTTAAGGTCTGTGATTATGGAGGCAAAAGATTCTATGGGTATATAATGCAATGAGTGAATGTAACTGGGATAAGTACACTTACACTGGTGCAAAACTGGTGTGACTGGATGAAGAAACAGGCAGTTAGCAGAGTAACATTGACCTGGAGCTCTTATTAGGTGGTGATATTGTAGTATTCTAAGGGTTAATGTTTTCTAAGCTTCTTTTAATTGGAAGTAAAGATTGTGTAAAAGTTTTCTTTTTAGAGCATTAATCTGTAGATTAATGTTTCCTGTGTTTTAATGACATGTTCCCCAGCAGCAGATGAGTGGTATAAAAATGTTTAATTAGAGTCAGTCATAGCCTGCTGGCAAGCAATGACCTTACCTTCAACTCAACATACTGGATAAAGAACTTGCAGTCTTTTTTGCTCTTTAATTTAAGTTTTAAGCCTAACATGCAGAAAGTGCATTTTTTTTGCCTAGTCTGCTGAATGTTGACCATAATAACAACACAGTAATATCTGTGTCTTTTAAGCAATTTTAGTTATTTCCTCTTTGGAGTTTACTGAGAAAGAAGGTTCTGCACGTGTGAAAAGGGAGACAGAGACACCGAGGGCTGAAAGTTCAGCAGATTTTCTGAGTTTTGGTCTTCAGCTTCTGTTTTGTTGCCTACACCTAAAGCTGAACATGAGCTACTCTAGCTTGATTTTAGTGCTCTTAAGCGAGGCTTCCACTCACCACCAACTATTCCCTAAGGTGTTTATTAGTTCAGGCATGTGTTCCATAAATTGCACAGAGGGCACAATACTCTGTTTCAGTTTATCATCTGGATGAGTCTGTGCTTTAATCTCTGTTGCAGGATGAAAGTCAGGGTTTTACTCCCTTTGCCATGCACTCTCCTGTTTCTTAGGAAAGCTTCTTCTCATGCTGCAGCACAGAAAGGAAGAAAATCTGTCTACCATTATATGCTGATACAATTAAATACACGAGCTGGCTTGCATTCACATGGCTTGGCTGCAAGTCAAGAAGGTACCCATAAAAAATCTAAAATCTATGTGTGCATGCATTCATGTGTGCACATGTATAAAATACAATATAAGAGGGACATGCCAATTATTTTTCTCCTGGTTTTAAAATGGATTCCACACTCTTATCATTGCCAAAATAAAATAAAATAAACCAAGTGTTTCTTTCAGTGCATCTTGCAGTCTTTACCGGGTTGGTAAACATACACTGGGAAACCAAAGAGAAACTATTGGTGTTCTTTAGCAGAGAGAGTGAAACAAAACCAGACATTCTGAGGGTTTATGAGAGCATGTAAAAAGATCATTTCCTGAAAAAGTCCCTAGCTACAACTGAAAGATCAAAATGTCCTGATTGGGAGATTGTGTTAGTCACAAAATATGATATATACGTTGCATTTTGGAACTATCATCTACTTAACACTTACTGTTGCTGGACTGGGAAAAAATAACACATATGTTGCTACCTTATTGACTGTAACAGTAATAATGAAAAGGGCAGAGGAGGTAGAGGGAAGAAGAAAGTAAATGTTAGAGGGAGCCAGCATTGTGTTGAGAGGACATGCTGGAGTGTAATTCCCTTCCAGTAACTTCTGGATCGACTTAGCCCCACTACCTATGAACTTCTGGCTCACTGGCAGAAAAATAAGCCACGCAATATTCTTACACAAAGGATAAAAAACCGGCTCAATCCCTACCAGTACATACTGTTTGTTCTACTACCCTGATGCTTTTATTTTCCAATTGATAAACTCAGAAACAAGGCCTGGTGCAGCTCCCAGGTTATTTGCCAGACCTGTCAGAACTATCTTGCAGATGCTCAAGATTCAGTTATGTATTTCAGTGCCTATATGATTAACCCAGTTGTAATATCATCTCCTCAACACACATGGAAATACTAAGCGTATAATAATGAGTAGGACAGGTTGAAAATTATATATCAAAGCTGGTTTTTAATGTAAGACTGTACATTTCATGTTTTACTTGGAAATTCAATTATCGTTGGAAAGAAATCCAAAGGTGGCTCAAAGAAAAATCTGTCTGGAAGTGTGGATATGATGACTGGATGTTTCATGCACCCCTGTTGCTCTGTGGGTCAGGGCCCAGCCATCTCTCATGAAACGCCAGGTAGCTCAACAAGAAAAGGGATTGTAAGGCATCAAAAAAGAGGTTGCTTGACCCTAATGAAGAAAGAATAATGCAGAGATGAGGCATTTGTACCACAGTTGTGGTAATATTTTCTCAATTCAATGTTTCAAAAACAAATGTCATGCTTTTTATTTTTAATGCAGTCAATTTTTAACTAAATCAAAATTTTGGCTAAGAAACTTGGATGAAAACATCTTGCTTTTGTAAGGAAATTCTCAGGAAAAAAAAATCCTGATTTAATAGTAACCAACAAAGCAGAGCTTAATTTGTGTAACAGTTTTAACTGGAAATGCTGTTATTTCTGCTCCAGTGCATATGAATGTGATGGGTTCCTACTGTGAGGAAGAGAAAAACTAGAGGAAATATGGGAGTTGCCACACTAAATCAGCCCCAAACTCTGTCATTGCAGCTGCTGCTGGTGCTTGTAGTCCACAAAGAAGTGTGTAATACTATGTAAGTGAAAGAATCATGAACTACATTGAGTGTGCTTCTGATAAAAGCCAAACGTTTTTAGCATTACTTTCCACTCTATATTTTTTATATTCGTGTATCTTGCATAGCTTTTTATTTTCAGATTTTATCTCCACAGCTTCCCATGGCACTAACGTGTACAATTACATCTTGGTGGTAGAAATAGTTCTCGGTTTGTTTCTCCTAATTTTTTAGTTTCAGTTACTGTCTCAAATTTATCATACTTGAATTGTAGCTGATCTCATCCATCACTGATTTGTATGACAGTTTCTCAGGGGCCCTGTCCACCTTGGATGCCACTTACTAAACCCCTCTCTGCATCTATTCGCAAGTGGGGTGGTAAAATCCTGCCTTCTTCAGGAAGAAAAGAGTCAGAATGGGAGGTTGAAAAGAGAGTGCAGCTTGGACTTTGTCCTCTTGGCATGCAAAAGGGCAGCTCATAGGATTGCCAGCCCTAAAGCAAGCTGTGACTGGCTGGCAAACGCTGTGTCAGTCTACCTCAGCCAACCCACCTTGTTTTGCCTTCAGGCTGGGTTCAGCTTCCCATTTTACTTGGAAGACAGAAATGTGCTAAACTACAGGAGCCTTGAAAATCAGTTTGTCAGAGATTCATGCATACACACTGCTTTTTTTGCTTGTAATTTTGAGAGGACAATAGAAGTGCTGATGTTGTAGAATCATGGAATCGTTTAGGTTGGAAAAGATCTTTAGGAATATCAAGTCCAACTGTTATGTGTTTAACCATTTTATGCTTGTGTAATCTCAGTCTTACATTTAAGGAGGACCCCAGCATTAAGGAGCAGAACATAGGTTACAAAAGATTTGTTTTAATGCAAAAAACATCTTGAGAAATGCTCTTTATGATCTATTGGTTGCTCACAGTTACTCAAAGTGCAATTCTAAACAGCAGAGTATGTTTTCTTTACTTGTGTTCAGTAATGTACATTTTCACTTTCATGCCTTATTTCCATTAATTCAACTGAAATGCCCATTAATCTGGTATTCCTATTATCAGCATCCTTTGAAACAGGCCAGATTTCCACCAGAAATCCTGACATATATGTTAATCTTCTCCCAGTTAGGAAAAGAAAGGAAAAAACCCAAACCACTTTGGTGTCTATGGGTCAGCCATGTGTTTGATAAAAAAAGGTTTTATGTAGCTGAGGCAAGTGAAAAACATTTTCAGTAATCCATTTAAAAGACAGCGGCTTTTAAATCAGTATTCTTTTGAATCAGGTCTATGACTTAATGCCTTTCTTGAAATTTTAGCACCAAGGGAGGCAGTATACCTCTGTTCTAACTAAGGAATATCTGCAGACTATTTCAGATGGTTTGACTTCATCTCTGAAATGTCCACCTCTACTTGCTGTGAGTGAGAAGGGTAGAAAAAGCTACTCAATACTGGATCTTCTGCTCCTACAGGATTTCTTCATCTTAGAAAGTACAGAATAAGAGTCACATTTCTGGGGCTCTGTGAAAATGCTACAGATATCATCTCTGCTTCTCGGTTACTCTTCAGAGCCTGTACTACTCCCTCTGTGCCAGGGCCTGTGGGACCCTGAGGTCGAGGTGTCTGTGGTGGTGGTGATGTATTTCCTCCTGAGCATAAACTGCTCCCCAAGTTCTGCCGGTAGAGTTTTGGGCACTGGGCACTGGATTTGTTCCAGCTGACTGCCAGAGGTGCAGATCATAGAGTCATACCCTGCTGCCGTGGGCAGACCAGGTAGCTCAGAGCCCATCCAACCTGGCCTTGGACACTTCCACAGATGAGGCATCCACAGTTTTTTTGGGCAGTCTGTACCAGTGCCTCACCACCCTCACAGTAAAGAATATTTTCCTAATATCTAATCTAAACCTACTCTCAGTTTGAAGCCATTCCCTCCTATCCTGTCACTACGTGCTTTTGCAAGAAGTCTCTCTCCATCTTTCTTCTCAGCTCCTTTCAGATACTGGAATGTTGCAGTTAGCTCACCCCAAAGCCTTCTATTCTCCAGTCTGAACAATCCCAATTCTCTCAGCCTTTCTTCACAGGAGAGGTGCTCCCTCCCCTCTAATCACCTTGTGGCCTCCCCTGGACTTGCTTCAACAGGTCAGCAAAGATGGGGTTTGAGTGCAGTTTCCTGGGAGTAATTTTGTAAAAGCTTTGTAATGGTTTAACTATGGTATGGATTTTTTTTTAAGAGGCACGATATGGAACTAAAATCAGTGCATCTCTGTGTGGGAAATGGTTTTCCACGTCACATAAAAATGCTGGTGGTTGACAAAAGAAGTCTCATTCTCCACACAGCCTGACCCAAAAACTTACAAGATGGCTTTTTGGTAGAGAAAGGGTGCAGGATGTTGCTGAGATATCACAGTGGTGTTGGTGTCTGATAGTTTTGGCATTGTTTGGCAGAGTCTGTATTTAGAATTTATAGCCTGCAATATTGAGGTATTGTAGAAAGAACAATGTGGTGATACTTTGACAAATAGCCAGTATTTTCTGCAAATATTTAATTCTTTATATTTTCAATTATCAAAAGTAAGATACATTGCGATAGTCAATATTGTTTTAATTCTTTCCCAAATAATTGTGCATTTCATTTCATTATTTTAAAATTGAGGGGGGTTGCAAAACAATTCCTAAATTTATTGGAACTTATATTTTAATTTGCTTACTTCTGTCTTTGTTCAGCATGTAGCAAGCACACTGACAACATTTTGCACCTGCACAGTGCATCAACCCATGATTATAGCTTTGGTAAATTTATGGTGTAGATAAGACACATACGCAGTGTTACTATTCAAAATGCCAAAAGTGTTTTCAGGTAGGTAATTCCAAAAGAAAATTATGCCATCACACTAGCAGGGTACTAAAATACAGTTGATCACTATCAAGAAAGAATATGTTCAACCCAGATGCTTTTACTAGGGGAAGGTCTTTTGAAATTGAGAATGTTTGAGATGGAGTTGTTTCTTTTTGAGGGGAACTTCTCATTTTCCATTAAGTGATTGGGAATCAAGGGCTATCATTACTATTGCTTTTATTTCACTCTCCTGTGGTGACTGGGAGGGACCTCACCTGCAACAATGTGAGTGCTGAAAAGGCAAATGATGTTCGTGGTCAAAGCTTCCTTCATTAGAGCCCTCCAGCCTAAGGGGCAGCCAGTCTGGTTGGCTGACAGTTTTCAAACTGAACACCATCAAAACTATTAAAATTCTTCTTCAGTCAGCCAAGTGGATGTATATTCCCACTTCTTCCACACTCTGAGTTTCCCTCTCTTTTTCCTGGACATCAGAAACTGGTCTGTCAAGCAGCACAGCCCAGCCCAGCCGCATTTGCACATAACAACTATTCAAATTAATACTAAAACACACCTCAGTTGAGGTTTTCTTCCCTAGTACAGGATTTTCTAGCACAGTGTTTCTCTTTAGCAGCTCATTTGACACTGGATGCCTGACCTCTGCTACCATAATAGCTGTTAATGGAAACTTCACCTCATGCAACGATAAGATGGATTTTTGGCAGCTGTGAGAGATTATGAAGAGTAAGAACAATCTTAGCTGGAATCAGAAGAAAAGAAAGCATCTGTACCTTGAGAAACGCTCAGCTGGTTTTCATTACACACCAAGCCTATATTTATTACAAAGACTAGCCAAGAGACAGAAAATGATCGGTCTGTGCACTCGGAGCAGGGAGGCTTGTGTTGGCTTGATAAATTCTTCCTTTCTTCTCGCTTGTATGACTACAAGTGACCAGAGGTGTTCAAAACTACTGGGAGTCTGCCTTGCAGACCATCCTCTGGGAAAGATCTTCAGCATGTTTTTCTTTCAGTCTTGCCCCCTCGTTTCTAGCTGTCTTTCCCTCCTAAAATGGAAAGTAAAGGAGGTAAAGCAAAAGGAGGGGGGAAAAGTTACTTGTTGCTTTATACAGCAGTTTTACTACATCAGACATCAAATAAATTAATATTTTTTTAAAGTCTTTATCTCTAGAAACCTCTTTTCCTAAGCATTGTGTAAATGGTGATAAACATCTCAGGCCACAGAGAAGATCAATTAAAATTCAGAATTTGAAAGCTCAGTCGATAAAAGTGAAAAGTAGAAAAACTCTATTGAAGAAAACCTTTGGTAAAAACAAACAAACAGAGGAAAACTGTCAGTGAGAATAATAAAGAAAGTTATTTTATTTTCTGTCTTCTATCCAAGCCTGGAATCACTGGAAAACACCAGTGATTCAGCTGAGCTGTCACTAAAGATTAGGAGACAGCAGCTACCAACCACAAAACGTTTGGATGTGTCACCAAAGGCCCTGTGAGGGGGGAGCCAAGTGAGTCAAGTAAACAGAATGCTGTGGCTGAAAACTTTGATTTAGTTCTAACTGAGTAAACATGGGGCTGAACTGCTGTAAACAAGTATGGAATTTTGCCACAGGTCCTAAAAATCCGAAGTGAAAATTAAATTATACAAGGCAGAAAAGAAGACCATTAAAAATCCTTTTTTCTGCTGAAATTAATTTGTAAATTACTAGGATGGGAGGCAAGATTTGTCTTTTTAGGTCTTCCAAAAGGATGTGAGTTAGAGGATTCTGCTACTTGTTTGATCTGTTGCAGCTGCTCTTGGAGAAGCTTGTTCCTTTGAGATGGTAGGAGATGTTCTAGTAGTATTTTCTATATTGCTTTTGCTGCCGGAGGTGCCAAAATTCAATTCAAAACTTCATGGGTGATTTAAAATCAGCATGTTCTTCCAGTGCCAAATGATGGTGAGTTAGATATAGGACCTCATCCATAGGAAATGATGCAGTGGATATATAAGTTAGATATAAGGTGATGGCAGGCAGGGACAGAATTTTCTCTTGTACAACTGCAATAGAGTTCCTCTCTTGTCTGTAGGCACATTTATGTATAGGAAATATTAACTCCTGAGATGAATTAATTCCACCTGTCTTCTACCTGCTTAGTGCCATGACCAGATACCAAAGTTGACAAATTTAGCCTTCCACTCATATAGAAGAATTTAAACTTGAAAATTTTATTTGATTGCTGTATCTGTGCTAAAAACATTGCAAATCACCAAACCTGATTTAATAGACTCTTTTAGTCATGCTTCACAAGGGTTTTTGTGTAACATGAGCACTGAGTGAAATAAAGATTCTCAAAATAGAATCAGAGTTATAGAATTATTAGGGTGTGAAGGAATCTTAAAGATCATCTAGTTCCAAGCCCCCTGCCAAGAGCAAGGATGCCACTCACTAGGTCAGGTTACTGAGGGATCCATCCAACCTGGCTTTGATTACTTTCAGGGATAGGACGTTTGTCTTTCTCTGGACAAACAGACAGTTTTCAAATCAGTGAAAATTTCTTTAACATTTTCAGAAGAAGTGGTTGCTGTAAATGATAAAAAATTTAGACACATCTGTAAAAGCACCCAATTCCTATTAAGATGTCTTACTCCCTCTTATCCATCTATGACAGTCTGGACCCTTGGCTGTTGAGGCTTTCTGGCGACAGCCTAGTCAGACTTTTGAGGCAGAGATATATGAAGGAAGTTACATCTACTGGAACTGGAACTGCTTCAGAGAAGTAGCTGTGCAAGAAATAACTGCTGGCGGTGTGTTTGAAATCACTAAAAAGAAGGAAATTCTTCACAGACTTCAAAGATACTTGTTTTTATTTTTTTTAAAAAATGGGACTCCCATTTTGCTCTTTTGCACCCTTCTAAACTGTGGTTGGAATTTGATGGGAGTACTTTTGTTTTCTGGTCTATGAAAGCAGTCAGTGCATTTTTAGAATACAAGATAAAAAGCTTTGCTGGGGTTTTTAAAGAAGCATATCCCACTGGATCAGATGTGGAGTAAAACTACTACCCTGAAATTGGTCTGAAGTAATTTATGGAATGCTCATGGTTCTGCTGGTACACTTCATGTTAAAGTATCTCTCTGTTATATAAGTTCTACCAGAATTGTCAGTTATTTGTGTGCCACCGTATAAGAAATGGTGTAGTGTGTTGTTATAGTATGAGAAGAAAATCACCCAGGAAATCCTGAAATGTTCATGTGTAAATGGGTTTTAAGAGCTATATTTACTTCATAAGGATGAATCTTATCCAACATGTAGAGAGCCAAAATATTGCTAGAAAGCCGTCAGAAAGACAAACCCATCCTTAAATACAGAGGCAGTGAGACTCATTTCTGTACTTTCTCATGTGTACAAGACTGAATGGAACAAAACAAAAAAACCCTCAGTCCTCTGTGTGCAAGATGAGTTCTTTGTCTCTGGATAAATATTTTTAGAACCTTTTACATAGACCCAAGAATCTCTGGTGGCCTATGGGCCTAATTTTGGGTTTGATTTGAATTGTCAGGGTGTGAGACCAGACATAACGGAAGCCATGGAGTGTTCCATTATTTGTTATTTTTGGCTGCTAGTGGTGAAGATTTCTCTGAGCAGGTGTGTGTCATGGTACAGCAATCTGTGTGTCAATATCTTGAACAGAAACACAGAACAAGATCAAACACCTCTGTACCACAATTATTCCCACATATATTGTTTTTCTATTTTTGTTTTTCTTTCAAATGCAGCTGCAAGTTTCTGCCCCAGCTAAGTTCTGGTGAAACCTAGAGATATTAAATTAAAAAAAACAACAGGATGCTTTCCAGGCAACAGAAGCAGTTGGATTATACAAATGAGACATTCCGCTAAACAAAAGCAGGAGAAGTTCAAAATCCAACTTTCCATCTAGGGAGAGCCTTGTAATTGTAGACATGATAAAAAATCCATTAAGGTAGCTTTGGAAATGGTTGTAAACATCTTTTGGAAAGGAGGTGGGGGTGGAGTAAGGCACTGTCGTTTGGCATGTACAATCCGATTTAGTAAGAGAATTTCTAAAGTGCTGTGTAAATTTTCCTGCTTCTGTCTTCCCCTTTCCTGTTTTACTACATTTCATACTTGGACAATAGAACTTGCAAGAAGAGTATGATTTTTCTTGAAGCTTTTATTTCACTAGAGCTGAAGCTTATCAATGGAAGGGAAAAGGTGCCAGGAGAGATGGGAAGTCTAAAAGTCAGGGTAAATGAGCTCTCAGTAATTCCTTCAGTGTTCCACAAACAGGGGTATTTGGGTATGTCACCAGTAGGGCCAGCAGGACCTTTTGAAGTGGCATCTTGGTGTATTGTTCCAATGAGATTATGTCTAACCCATGGCACCCAGGTGGCATTCCTTCGTTAGTGACAAGCCCAGCAGAGACCAAGGCAGTAGGTGAAGGATAAGATCATCCCCAACCTTTCATGGCCCTTCAAGCTGTCTGAATCATTGTGGAGAAGGGAGCTGTGATGACTTTGCACCCAAGTAATCAGTGATCCAAGATGCCAGGGCACATGGGTCAGCTGAGCATGATGTGTTTCCTTCCAGGGCGTTATCCCACCCCAGGAATTCAGGAAATGAGGCGGTGGATGTTGTGTTTTCTATGATAGAGCACCGCACTCTAAGTGCCCCACCAGGTCTACCAGCTGGTGGAATGTCTGTCTCCTTGCTCTCCCTTTATATTCATGGTCCACATTACCATTTCTGTTCCATAGGCACAGATCTCACACTGTTCTGGGCATCCTTGTACTTTTCTGCTTCAGCAAGTCACCCGATGTACCAATGTAGCCAAGCTGAGAGTTGTTCTGCTGTATTATATACAAATATCTGAAATCAGTAAGAAACCCCCGTGTTACGGTAGTGAAGAAGCAGTGACGGCAACTCTGATATTACCTGCGGGAATATGTTTGTGTCCTGTGTTATTACAGGCTATCTGAATGGAGGAATTTGGACTCAAGTGTCATTCTCCTTATGTACCTAATCTATAGTGAATATTTGTGGCTGCAGTTTAAAGTTTTCGTTCTTTGAAAATACAGTATGATGCTTATTGTAAATATGAGATACTAAGAGTAGAGCTTTGTAAAAGTTAAATATCACTTCGTGTTGGAAGCCTTCACATCTAGAAACAAGCACACTTGACCTTATGTATGATTTCCAAGATTTCTTGTGCATCAAATGAGTTCTTTGTACTCAGGTTTTTAATGCATGCATTTGATGTAACACAAGCCCATTATTTATTGCTAAATAACATAAATCACCATGCACTTTGTAAAAGAGTTACATTCTAAACCAGCTGCTCAGCAGTAAAATGAGCTTTAGATGAATTTATAAAGTGGTAATTTTTTTTTTCCTGATAATTGTGATAGGGCAAAGGGGAACTAATATTTGTAGAACTGGCTATAAACCAGCACTGATTTTGATAAGCTAAGGATCATTGAGATAAAACCCCTACAACTTTTTTTTTTTGCTATGAATGCCTCTGTATTTAAACAGTAGAAGAAAGTGTATATAGAATGCAAAGAAAATAAACCTAGATTAGATTACTAGTTTAGTAATCTTCCCAAATAAAAATACAGACTTGGAATAACAGTTAAGAAAGACAACAGTAACAAACACAAGAAACTGTGAGGGCATGAATTAATGATGAGAATCTACTGCTCACAGATAATAAATATCTTGTTTAGGAAACAGAACCACGCATTTCTGATAACTAATGCCTTTTGTAATACCCGCCAAAATGTCCCTCTGGCAAGGTTGTCCAAAGGCAAAGTAATAACTGAGCTAAATCTGGAGTGTGATTGGAACGTGCCAAGTAAAGGAACGACTTGAACTCCTTTCACAATTCAAGTGATGGAGAGCATGTCGGGAGGAGAGGAGCCATGAGGAAGGAACAGCTTCAGTTGTGTGAGTAGACACGGCTCCCTGATGCCTCAGCAGATCTACTTTCATTCATACAGGCTGAAAATCTGACCCCTGGCACTTTCAGGCTTCCTTGCAGAGCATTATTTGATTAGAAAAGAGAATTAATGATTGTGAAGTGTTTGAAGAGAACGAGAGGAAAACTGTCTTGCTAATAAATCTCGTGCATAATGCAGGGGTAGAGCAGCACTGTTGTGACAGTTCTGCACATCAAGGATAATTCTGCCAGCCTCAGTGGAACCGAGTTACCTCAGGGTAAAAGAAAAAAGAAATAGTGATACATTATGGATTTGAATTTTATTCAGCTATGTAAACAACACTAGTCCAGTGGGCTATGGTACACTGATTACTTATGGTTTCTATTTTCTTTCTTCTCAAATAGAATAAGAAAATCCTTCTTCAAGTTGAGTAACTAATTGCTTTGTGAAAACAGAGATCCTTTACAGTTGCCTCCATCACGTCTTTGTTGTCAAGAAGATTTCTGAGGGATTAAAAACTTGTAAGCAGCTTTCAAAAACAAATACAAATAGTGATTTAGATCAGTGGCAACAAAATATGAGTTTGAAGTAATATCTTTGAAAGTGCAATGATGTTTACAATACCTGCGAGATAGAGAAAAAAATCTTGCATTTTAAAAAAACCCAAGCAAATCTAATATACTGAGTGGCCTGCCTGCAATACCTGTAATTCTGCATTTTTGCAAATTACTTTTGATAATCGTGAAGATTAAAATGGTTTGCAACATAATGAGTGTTAGCTAGTGGGAAAGATGATCTAAGATTTTATATAAACTTGCTTTCACAAAAGGACTTACACAGTATTATTTCTAGCGTTAAGTCTCTACTCCAGTTTTGGTATTTTGGTGAACTGCTGTGAAGGCACTACAGAGAGGGTGCTGCAAGTGTGTGACTCTGAATACAGCCTTTTTCTTTAAAAGGCTAGTGTGGATTTAACTGAAAAATAAAGCTCTGTTTTGTCTACTCTGAGGAGATAATAGTGCAATTACCTGAGCCTTGCAGCTGGCAGGCTTTTCCCATGCAAATTTGAAGAACTCTTATGGTGCTTAATGAAGATTTTGTGCCCTGATTAATTATCTTCAGGAAATAGCCATGCTGTAATTGGTAGCCTAAAAGGGAGTCAATTAGCAAGATCTTTGTGGGACAGCAGCCTGCCTTGGTGGGCGAAGTTAAGGCAATAGCATGTTTTCTTTAGAGAACACCATTGCAAATTTGATCTCGCCTTGTGCTGTTTTTTTATCATGAGACAAAAAAAAAGAAGGTACACAAATGAAAAAAAATATAATTGCATATAACCACATTTTTAGCCTGAATAATGTCTAATTATTCCACTATGTGAGGAGCAGAGTCCTATCTAATCCATGTTAGTGTATACATAGGACTGGATGTGATAGTTATAGAGATTACAAAAAATGAGATCAAAACGGGAGTAATGCAGTAGCTTTCCAATACATTTTAATTTCATTGTAGTTTATTGACTGCTGGAGTATCTCCCATGCAATTCTTCACTGAATGTAGTGTGCTTTACAGGGAAGTTTGATTTGTCTCAGTATTAAAAACCACTGTTTAAAAGCTTCAGTAATATGACCATTTCATAGCTTTGGTTGATTACTTGTTCTATATGTGATGAAATGAAACAAAACAGAAAGAGAGTGTAAAATGCAGCCAGTATTCAAGTTAAACAAATTACACTGAAAAATAAATAGGATTCAGTATTAAAAGGCTGTTGTGGGTTCAATTTGCAGATTTCATGAAGAGTAAGTACTTGTACAGGTCTTTTTGCTTTTGTAATAAAGTACCAAATTGGCAATATTCCAGGCCACTCTCCATAACACATGAAGTTGATTGTGGTGTTAAAGCCCTTGCTCTAATTTGTAGAAAAGAGGAGCAATAAAAACTCCATCTAAAAAAACAGAAAGGAGGTGGGGGGAAAATACTCAAGACACAATTAAAATAACAAGCTATTTTTGCCTTTTCATTTTGGATGATGAAAAGATGCCCATTTTCTGGAAATTCAGCAGGAAGTGTTGAATTACTTTCTTTTAACTTACTTTTGAGAAATAAAATCCAACGAGGGGAGGTTATTTAGAATAGAAGTACAACACTGATCTTTAAAAGTAAATAGATAAAGAATCAGCTAAAGAGTCTGGATAGCTGCTCCTTGTTATATTAAAATAGTAATTAGGTTAAATTAGTGCAACAACATCAAATAGAAAAGAATTCAATCACTACAACTTAATCCTCTTGAAAACTATCAAACATCCACCTGTAATGATTTATCCCAGGGGATGTGTAAGAGGGTTGGTCTCATAGGCAGCACTGGGTAAATGCATTAGTAGTAGAGTAAATAAGAAACATTTTGCCTACGATGTGAAATTCAGTTCTGACACATTCTGGGGATCTCTAACGTGGTTTCTTTGAAAGAAAGGTTTTCTGTTCTGAAAAGTAGCTTGGATCTCACTGGACAGCAGAGAGTACCTTATTTATTTTTTTTCCCAGATGAATGACAGAGTTAGCAGCTGAAGAGAAAGCAAAGATGGCTGGGGATTTATAAGCCCACTTCAGATATTCACCAGCCAAAGCAACTGGCTGAGTGCCCCCCGTGTGTTAATTAAAAGCTGACTGTCACAATGGAGTCTGGAGCTGTGCAAGGAGGTGTTTGTGTCACTTATACAGACCCCGAGTCTTTCCCTAAAGGTTCAGAATCCCAGAATTCTGTCAAAAGTTCTAATTCTGTCAAATGGGGGTTTGTGCATTGATTTAATTTTTGAAGTGTGGACTCCCAATTGGTCCCCCTTGTTTTTATTTGAGCAAGGGCATTCTTTTCTCAGTGATTTGCCACAAGGGGGTAAATCATCAGCAGGAGTACTTTGAGATACCCCTTTGCATCCTTCGTTGTTATCTCTTACTCTAAGCTGTAACTGAAGACAATTGAACTGCAGGTGGGTAATCCTTCTTTTAGAATTCCAGAAGTTTGTTTTAGATATTAGCTCACATGCAGTTTGGATGCAAGGATAAAAATATTGTTTAGAAAATATACTGGAAATAATGCAAAGATAGTTATCCAAAATTCTTAAAATTTTTTAGAAGTTTGGGGAAAAAAATTGAATGTTTCCTTTTATTCTTTTTTTTTTTTTCTTCCTTCTATCCCATTACTGAAAAGTAAGATATGGAAAAAATTAAATGTCTTCCCTTTAAGCTCAGAAGATTTGCTTTCAAAATTGCTAAAATAGCTTAAAATTAAATGCCTGTATGATTTTCAAATTTGGGAAATAGCCTTTTTTTTTTTTTTTTTTTCCTGGAAAAAACCCCCAAACAAAATCTGACTTGAAAGTTTTTTCTATAACTCTCTTTTTTAATGTAATGAAGTGCTTTTGCCCCAAACAGATAATTGAAAGTGACAGATCCATCTATCACTTAATGACTTTGTAAAGAGAAGCTACATCCCAAAGCAAGAGACAAGCATTTGCACCCTAAGGAAGCCTTGGAACTCTAAGGTTAATTATAAATGGTCAGGTCTTTTCTTTGTCAAAGCAATACAAAACTTTGTGTGCACAACAGTATTTTGTCTGGAACTGCCAAAGGCTGAAAGAGGAAAACATCATTTTTTTGGTAACCATTGCCACCAAAGCATTAGCTTTGGACTAATTGGAGTAAAATCCAATTGCAAGAAAGGCTATCATATGACTTGTGCTAACAGCCTGGTCTGTAGTAATTGATCAATAATCTGTTAATTGATAAGCTGAATAGAATTACTGACAGTATATTGAAGATCTGGAACCAACACAATTAAGTGACTTTCACGTCAAAGACTAGCCAGATTTCTCTCCTCACACAGTGCTAAGGTAATCTTCAGTAGCTATAATGTTTACAAGTTTCTTCCTAAATTTAGTTAAATGATTCAGTTGCCAAAGTCAGACTTAATTTTTTATTATTTATTCACGTCTCTTCCTTCTATAAAGCGCAGTATATCCTGCAGAAAAAAAATATTAGGAAAATATTCTGATTCATTTAACCTTGTTATATGAGCTTCAAACTTTAATCATACATGGAGTCACATCCTACAGCTGCAGTATAACTTCAGGAATAAACTTTGCTGCTGCATCAAATAAGGATGAGCTAAATCACAACAAGGAACAAAGCACATACCAAAATGTGTGTTGTTTGTTTATTTTTTTTTCCTGACTGAAAGACTGATATAAGTTGTAAAGTTCAAAAAAAAAAAAAAAAAAGAGAAAACAGAAAGACATTATTGTTTGCATTGGACATAAACTGAGAGGGAAGTCAGGGAAACAAAAGTTTATGCTACCATGTTATTGGGCTTTCTGTCTTCATCTGTCTATGACCAGTTTGGCAGTCTCAGGAACACTTTAAAGTGAAAGAAATTCTCATTACAAAATTTGGTCTTACAAATAGGTACAATTGGTGGATATTGGTAAAGGAGAAGCTTCAAGTTGGGGTCCCGTGCCTTTTCCTCTACTTCTTTCTTAAAGGTGGAGCTCAGCAGCTGTCCTGTCTGACTTGGCTCGTGATCTGTTCAGTCTAAATGCCATATTAGGCATGCAACTAGCACAGATTACCTCTCGTTCAGTTTTTAATTAATAAAGAGAACAATCTGTGTGCACAGAATGAATAAAATTAGAGAATGGGGGAAAAACCTAAAAATGCTGTGGAAAAAGCCAGCTGAGATAGGGGTCAAGTGTGGCTGTTACACACAAATGCACAGTAAATCAGGGCTCATTTTGGATTTACTTCATTGTGGAAATGTGAACTTTTGACATTTTACACAAAATCCCAATATTTACAGACATTTACTTATATAAATAAACTTGGTCACACATACCTGTGTATTTAACATACTTAGGAATTCCTGTGCCTCACAATAACAAGGAATTTTTTTAATTCCAGAGTCCCCTTCCATATGCCAACCTGACCCCAGCAAGGAGAGTGAGCTGTCAAGCCATAAAAATAAAGGTTAGTTTGATTTTTCCTTCGTGTCATGTGCTGCCCTGTAAGGACAAGCCTTTTCCATGCCCTGCCGTCCCAGCTGGTGTTTGGTGCTGCCTTGGCTTGTGTCGTCCCAGACTCCCCTCGTGGCTTCCTCATGCCTCCAGCAACCACCACAGCTCTCTGTGCTGAGCTGATTTATCGACCTGTAAGTGGTAGGAGTGAAGGGTGAAGGGAAGTGTGTGTGAGAGATGGGGTGGTGGGTGGAGCAGGGGGTCCTGTGAGAAGGGCTGAGAGGGAGGGAATCTGCCAGAGCTCTTGCCTACTGCCTGGAGCCAGATGCTTTCTGCATTAGCTCGTACATTATCTGAGGGTTATCTCCATACTGTTCTTCCAGGGGATGTTGGTTTATCTGGGGGTGGATGATATATGGAAAACTGTGTAATTCATCTTTTATCAGTTCAACCAGTCCAAATACTTAATGCAGAAGACCAGACTAGAAGACAATCATGGTTCAGGTTGTTCCAGTGTTAAAATCTATTATGTGTTGGGTTCAATGCCTTTTTAGCTGCAAGATGATAATTTGTAACATTTAGAAACTCTCTTATGTTTTGCCATTTGCTGACTGTGACCTTTAGCATATGTCAAGCATATGGTGAATTCCTGAATGCTTGAATTGTATCAGCAAGGTGCTATATTCCTGCTATTTAATTGTTTTTAACTGCCAGCTGTGGCATGAGAACACTCTAGACGGGTCACTTTCTATTCATTTAACTAGTAAGAAAAATAAATATTTCCTTGTTGATTTGCTGATGTATTCACTTTGTTTCTGCAGCAGCAGAAATAGATCTGGTAACAGTAAAATAGTTGAAAGCAGGAAAAATTACTTTCTACTCAAATGAAGGAAAAATCCCTCACATTTTTAAGTA